>NC_056727.1:1071280595-1071415595 GCF_019279795.1 Protopterus annectens
GTTTGTGATCTCGAAATACTAAAATTCGAGATTTCAGTATTTTGAGATTACAAAGTGGACCCACATATATATATATATATATAGAGAGAGAGAGAGAGAGAGAGAGAGAGAGAGAGAGAGAGAGTGAGAAAGGGAAAGAGAGCTCTCTCTCGCTCTCTCTCTATATATATATATATATATATATATATATATATATGTCTGCTTCTAAGATCCTATAGCTGATTGTTACTACTACGTTACTAAAATTTAATAAATTGTTGTCTAGTCCTGAGGAGCTTTTCTCCCCGGGTCTCTGCTGAAAATGAGCCAAAAGCTCAGTCAGACTAACCCGATTAACAAATGTAAAATAAATAAATACATATATATATATATATATATATATATATATATATATATATATATATATATATATATGTCTGTGTGTGTGTTACTACATTCATGCCTTCGATAACAGCTCTAACTTTTCAGAGCTTCTTTCAAGAAGACTTCTTAAGGACCTGTAAATGGTTTACCTCAAACTCTGGGAGACTACAAAATACTAAACAGATGATAAAACTCATTTTTGTCTCCCTACCAGCACTCATACCCTTATTTTAAATCTTTGTGCAATTTTCCTGTTTTCCTCAATGATTTTCAAACTTTTCTTTTTAAACTGCACCCCAGCCTAACTCTGAAATACCTCTTCCTCCTCATGACCTTTCCAAAACTTCATCACATCAAATAATAGCGAAACATTAAAATTTTAGATATTTGTAAGAAGAATATGGATTGGTGATGTGGAGATACAGTGTTATTGACACATTCTTCATGGAGTGTGGCTTGGAGTGATTTCTTGTTAGGTCTTATAGCCTACTATAAAACACTGAAGCATCAGATCTTACAATGCAACATTCTGTGGAGATTAGGAGTACCAACCAAACAGCCTTCCCCATGGCAACACTAGTAATTTATAATTCCTTACCCAAACAAGTATGACACATTCAAGACTTCTTAATACCCATCAGTGTTCCTCCTCAACCTGTATCTTCAACCATAAAGTTATGTTTAAATTAACAGCCTTACTCTTGTAGAATTTGCTATATCTACATACCACAACTTATGTGTACATATTCTAAATATATCTTACGACTTACTGAGGTCATAAGCTAAAACCAATTGGTTAGATTATGCTTGCATGTGAATACAAATATAGCAAGTACAAGTTTATGTTCCAGAGTCTATGGGAAATGCAGTCACTCAGTTAAATATTTTGAGTTGCATGGCTGGTGAGAAGCTTGATATGATTAAATGAATTCATGGTGTACAGCCACAGGCAGCTCATATGTTTGAGCAGGCTTTAATGTTTCCAAGGCAAGCAGCATGGATGTTTCTAATGCTAATACAACTGTTGGCAAACATGGGTGTACTAAGGGTGCTATAAGAGACAGTTCAAAGGATTCCCCAGTAATCTGAATTTTTCAAAAGAAGTAGTAAGAATAATGTTATGAGCGTACCTCTAAGAGTTGTACTAGCTGGTAAGTCTTTGGCAGGATTATACAGAAATATGCTGATTTCTTTGATAGTTTGGGTTATTTACCAGACAAGTGTTGTATTGATATTTTTCAGAGGTAATCCCAGAGCTAACTGTAGTGAAGCCAGATAAAATAAAGATAACATTGCTGCAAAGTTAGATGACAATAATAAGTAAAAAAAAAATAACTAGGGTTATCCAGCCATCTGTTTCCTGATATGCAAACAGTGTAAGCATAGTATTACCAAACACTGACAATAATTAACGTTTTATTAACTAGCTGATTCATACATAGAAGCAGTCTATGCTACATGATTGTAAGTTTCTGATGGTATACTCTTTCTTCAAATTTGCATTGTGTTTATCTACATCTACCAGATGAGAGTTGTTTTTCTTTTATTACAGATATAAGAAATTAATTTTATTTCAGACTTATGCATGGGAATTCATCCTTCTTTCATTTAAATGCCATTCAAACATACCCTGTCTTCCGTCTGCAATATACGGAGAACAGTTTCAAATAAGTTAATCAGTCAATGTAAGATAACCTTTTTAAACATAATTGTTTCCTCATTAAGTATTTGAATACATTTAAACTTGATTAGATTGCTTATAAAGGAACTTGGACATGTATGTCTACTTATGCTATCCTAGAGGTCAAAGGATACAGCCTAGTTTTTGTCTGGTGATATTAAACAGTACATGGCTATTAACAGACCAAATGTACAAGAGCTCTATAACCTTCTGCAATTTACCTTTATCTGCTGTATCAGTTATCATTGCAGATATCTTAGAATCATCAGCATATGTCTCAACCTCTTAGAGCAAGAAATCTGGACAAAGCCACAAATAATGGGGGGAAAAGGCCCCATCATAGGAACACTTTTTAAATATTGCTCTTACAAACTTAGAAAGTTGATAGGCTAACAGGTTTTGGATTAGTGTAAATTTTCTGAAGGTTATGAAGTCTGAAACTCAAATGTCTGCCATTATGTTTTGAATTCAGTCCTTAATGATTTGTCAATAATATGACAGAAAAAACATAATTTTTTGAAAAACAGGCCAAAAATATGAAGCAAAAATGTGGACATTTCTGTAAAAATCTGGACAGTTGAGAAGTATGGATCAGCAAATTTCCAACCTAAATATGTTTCGTGTTAGGAAGACTAGCATAAGAGTAAATACAAATAGACAACAAATGTATCACCGACATACCTCCTTAGAAATCAAGGGTAGATTTTAACATAGATTTGCCCATACAATAGTCCAGACTAGCAAAGCTACTACTGTACTTCCCCCATACTCATACAAATATCCAATAGCCTTTTCATACATTTTCGCTTACCCTACCCACCCCTTGCCATAGCAACAGTTCTCATCCTGACCTCTCTCTCCCTCACTTCTCTGTTGCTGTCTGCTTTACTACTACTGAACTGAATTTGCTTATAACATAACTTGCCTATACTAATTAATTTCTTATAACTGTAAACATTTACTTTATATTCTACTGCCGACTGTAACTTGGATATAATAATTACCCTGCAGTTTTTCATGCACTATATCTAACCTATCTGTATCATTCAAAGACCATGCAAACTGTGCTAACTTTACAAGTATTATCATTGACTGTGTTACTTCATTAATTGCTACATCTATGTCATGTTTCTTCCATTGTGAAAAAAAAAGAATTGCCATGTCTAAGTAAGTTTTATGTATTATTTAGTATTGTGGAGCTTTTCTGCCCACTTTGCCTCTGAAAATGGGTTTTAGCCCAGTCAGACTTTCCCAGTAAACAAATGTAAAATAAATTAATTAATTAATAAATAAATATATTACATTGTTTCAACAGTGACATTGTGGGTACTAATCGGTTTTCTTATCCACCTAGCTAATTATGTGAGAATTAACTTTAGGTAAGATAGTATGTGTTCAGGATTTCAATGTATGGTACTGAATCAAATCCCATAGCTAAATCTAGAAATATTGTATTCACTGGCATTTCTATATCAGAAAAGTCAAATTATAACAGAAACATTAATTAAATTAACAAGACACAATCAGACACGTGAAATTATGCTGCTATAAATCAACAGTTAATTATTTCTTTCTATCATTTTTTGGAATGATTAATTTAAGACATTTTCTAAACTGCTTAGGGCTACTCAAATCAGTGTTTTGAAAGAAATGCTCAGTGATAGCTATTTTCCATATTTTGGTCCCAAACAAATGAGTAAAGAGTCCTGAGGATACATTAAGCTGGAAGTTATCAGTTTCTTGATCATGATGATAAAGTTACCAGTCATCCCATTTGGACCAACAGCCGGATTTCCTATTTACTAATGTCCAGGGATTGTGTTACCCCATCCATAGTTATTGTTGTCCAATTGAGGATACCAGTACCTCTGAAAATCTAGGGAGGCCAGCATCAAACTGTGTATTATCATAAAAATATTTAGAGAATATTTGGACTATTTTATATTCCTATTTAATAATGCCCTCCCTATCTGTGGGGTCTAAAATATTAGCTGTTCTTGATCATTATACCATGTTAAATGCCTTTTTGTTAAATTGTTTGTGTCTTGCTATTCTGTACTAATACACTGTTTCTGACTTTCCTGTTTATCAATTCTTTTATATCATTGCAGGCATAATACAGTGGAGCATTTTTGGTAAATTAGCCAATGATGCCATGAGTAGTACCTTTTTTCTTAAACTGTCTTATGAATGTTCTTGTTTCATAAAGGACAGTGTTACCTGTCTGGACATACTTGTTAATCACATAAGCACAGTTTCGTCAAAAACAAGCTTCCCAATAGCCATCAATGGATTGGGATTCCATCTCTGGGAAAAAAACTGTCAAGCTTTTCTGTGATCAGTTTATAGTTAGCCTGCAAGAATTTTCTGTTTTGAATTTAGCTTAAAATTCTCTTGCCACTAACTTTATAACATGACCAAGATTGTTGAGGTGATCGGAGTTATTCAGTTCAGGGAGAGGACAGATTTGTTAGGGAGGACTAGGACAGGGTTTCCCCATGGCAAAGCCATTTTTTTTGTAGATATGATGTCCAAAGTATGCTGTTGAATTCATGAACAATTGTATAGGCTTTACAAGAAACCACTGTGAGATTAGAACCCCTTACCTATCTAGCTATGCAATCTACAGGTCACAGTACTTAATGCAAGCACCACCACAGACATCTGTCTTCTATACTGCAACAGTGCAGTGTATATAGAATTAGCTTCTCTTTCTGTGTCAAAGAAGATATTGTGAAGTTAAAGGTTTTGTGAAAATCCATATTTGTTGATAAGAAGGAATAAGTGCATGTTATGATAAATACATACTGCTGAGTTATGTCAGCTATGCTGTCATTGATGTATACTGCAGAACTGATAGTGACATGTTTCTGTGTTGTGTAGATGGAACACACACACTTGTGAAACACAGGATGGACAATGAAGCATTAATGGATCATCAGGTTATGAGGATGGTATTTAAACCTTAATGAATGGTACTGATATTAGCAATTATATGTACTCATGTGTGGGTATTGTGAACTGTCAATAATAAGCAATGCTTAATGTTCCAATGCAGGATGGATATAAAATTATTTATCTGCTTCAAAGGATGTATATGGCTATATATCACTTGGAAGTGTCAGTGCCGCAGTGCAGACTGAACTGTCCAGAATGAAGTGGTCAGTTAACCAGACAGTTCACTGCACTTCATATGAGTACAATAGACAAATTCCATGTAATGAAGTGATATAATCCATTAGCTATACTTATTTTGTTCCAAACCACTTCCAAAATGCAATGCTAAGAAACATATTTGTGCAGGTGCTGGCAAAGTGCTAGGGCATGCATGATTATACTTTGATGTGTTGAACTGAGACTGTGAAGTACCATTGCCTACTCCTGTTCAGTGGTGCACTGCATAGTGCATTATACTTTCCAATGTTAGCTCCAAGGCTGACTTCAAAAATGAATTGCTCTGCTTGCTTTTCCCATTTGTGTGATGCTACTCTGTCAGCAGAGTTCTCTGCTGACGGAAAATTTGGTTTGTGCTTTATAGAGCTAACAGGCTTAGCAGCGATGTGTGGAGGTCAATGCTCTGGATAGTACTTAGTAGAGAAAATCCACCAGTTAATCTAGTTTTTTCTGTGGCTCAAGGTATAAGCTCTCTGAGCTTCATTAAAATTTAGAGTTGAATCAGAGTTTGACTCCAGTAAGCAGACTATTTTCCAAATTGTGTCAAAATGTGATTATTAAACTAACTTTTTATCATGAATTCAAGAATACATAGAAATGACTATTTTAAATATGTTACCTGGCAAATGTGTGTCTGTAATAGTTACTGAAATAATATTTTATACCTACTGCATACAATATATGCTTTAAGGGAAGCAAAATTAACTGGGTGTACAATACAGTGTAAGGCAAACAATCACCGCATTTTGCAGTAACACCTGAAATGACATTTAGCCTCACATACTACAGTTGCTCATTGCCAGATCTCATGCAAATGCTGAGGACTACAGCTGATCAAAGGGGTTTATACAGATGTATAGGCAACACATTCACAGGAACAGCACTTATAAAAACATGCAGTCAGAGTTGCACAAAATGCTGGATTTGACCTTTTGTCAACGTGAAAAATTAATTTATAGATCAATCACTATCTCAGCACCCCACCAAGGAAACCTTATACACTACATTTCAGAATCACCCCTTAAAGGGACAGTGGTAACGGATTCAGCCAATGGAAGATGTAGGTTTTATTCTTCAGCAAGTGATGGCAGCATGAAAATGATGTAACATGACATTTACATCCATCAGCCTAATGAATAGTCAACAGTACAAAGGGGGAGACAGAGGGGGTGAAGACAGGGACAGATGGACAAAAACATATGAAAGGGTGGTGTTATGGGTTATTAATGCACATCTTTATGGTGTGTCTTCAGTATTCATCTGTCATGCTCTACATCACCAACTCATAGCTCCGGGGATCAAGAAGCTGTAGGACAGGCGAAACCTGATGAAGACATGAGTAAAATAAAGGTGGTTTACTAACTCTTCCTTATAGTCATGGATGTGTTGGCAAATGCTTAACTGGATATAAAGTAAGATATGTGCCATGAAGCATATCATAGAAATACAAGCTCACAGTAAGAAATAATGTGACATCCATCTGGAATTGAACCCTTGTTGCTATGGTGAAAAGTGAAGCTTCATACAGCCAGTTTATGTCAACACTCCACAGAGAATGTTGCACTTAGCTGCATCCAATAGTCCAAAAACTGTTAATAATGTTCTGTAATTTGCCTTTACTCTGTATTCCAACAGAGCCTTTCTGTATACTTCCAGTTCACACTCTAACTCCTTATGGCTTCCACAACTTTTTTGGGCCTGGCTTCATATACTAAGTGACTTACCAGCAAATAATAGGCAATATTAGAAAGTGCAAGGACTTATTAACAAAATGACACTAAGATCGATAATCTAGGATGTCATGCAGTAGAGAAGTTAGTCAATGTTCATTGGCAAATTTACTATGCTTTTCTGGGAAAAGCATTGCAAATGAGGAATAGCCCCCCCCCCCAGATGTGACAATGATGTCATGAAATGGGAGCAGAAGGTGACCAGTGAGGGGAGGAGATGGAAGGGGTTAGAGCAGGTGCAAGGGGTGTGGCCTTGGTCCAGTTTTTGGCAGAGCAAAAGGTGGCAACCCTATCTAAAGAATGTCATCAGAATCTATCACTACATTCCATTAAAATATATTTAAACTATAAAATCTAATCTTGGAATAAGTTACAATCAATTGTGCATGATCAATGACACCAAACGTATATCACGTCATACGTTACTCTAAGAAAAATATATATCTATAGAAATATATATTTTATATTAGAAACAATTTTGTTTAATTAAAAATACTCAAAGATAATAATACCAAAGTCCCACATTTAAAAAAATCCAAAAAAATGTTTTGGAGTTAAGTTAAGGTCAAAAACTATTGTGGATGTGATGGGGGAAAGCTCTGGTTATACCTTTTTTCAGTGATGCTAATGATATTAGACAAATTATTATTAGAAATTGGAATTTGGCTTTCAATATGGATTTAAAGAGGAAAGTGGGGAAGAAACCAATTATGGTATTTAGTAGGTCCAGAAATTTAAAAGAAAGTTTTGAGAATGATAAAACTAACAGCACTTATGGTAATATATATAAATACAGGGAGATGTCCAAATGCAAACATTGCAAGTACTGCAAGTACACTAGTGATGGCCCTAATGTTACTGTGCATGAGTATGATAGGGTAGTTGGTTATCCAGGAGTATAAAATTCCCAAACACAAGCAGTAGTGTACTTAGCTTCCTGTCTGATGTGTAAAAGTTTTTATGTAAGAAAAACTGAAAGACGGTAAAAAAAATATTTATAAACATTATCATGATATAAAACAACAGAATTCAAATAATTCATTGTATAAACATACTTTGATGTACAAACAATTTAAGAGATTTTTATATTTCATTCACAAATAAGATGATCCAGATCCTAGAGGTGAAGTATGGGAGAATAAGTTGGAATATTGTGAGCTCATTTGGCAGCTTAGATTGACTACAATGTTTCCATCACTAGTGTTCTTAAACTTAGATCTGCTAAATTATAATAACAATAGTCAATAATAGTCCAGATCATGGATGTTAAAGTAGTTCTTTTCTGGACATTTAGCTTATTATTATTTTATAGCAAGCTCATCATTATAAATTTTTAGTCCAAAAGAGTAAAAAACAACCGCACACTGGGATGAAGTTGTCACACCAGTACACAAAGAACAGAACCAGAATAAAAACTGGGTGACAACAAACATGGCTAAGGAAAATAAACCAAAAAGCTTTTATTATAACCTAGTAAGCACTTTCACATTGTCCTCAATGCTTCATCAGATTTAAAAAATACACAAGTTAACACTCACTATTTAAAATCCAAACCACAAATCAGAAACTAATTCCAATTATGACATCATAACAAGCTGTCCAATCAGCTATTCAGCTATAGAAACTCTGACAGCAAATTAGACAGTACATGATCTGCCAATGTGTACTAAAAAATAAATAAAACAAACTGTAATTTCTAGTATGGCTTAAGTATATATAAAAAAACTACTTATCTGCTAGTCACCTAGTTCTAACAGTGGATATGTGCTTAGTCATGGTAAAATATACAAGTCCAAAACCATTAAATATAGTTCTATGAAACTCAGAAGCAAAAATAAAAAATCATCAGGTCAATTGACTGCCAGGATTATGTGATAAAGTGATTGAGTGAACATTTAATGTCTTGCGTGTGCTTGCTTAATTTAACTCTCTACGTAAACATATAAAAGCTGTGGGTTCCTACCTGTTGCATTTAGAATTGCTAGATGTTTCCAACATTCAAATTTCTTAAGTAGCGTACAACATTGCAGTGAGATGTAAGAATTTCTAAATGCATACCATGAAAACCAGTTCAAAATAAACTGCTACCACAACAACAGAGTAGTACTCCTTTTGGTTTTAAGACCTTATGCTTGTAAGTAAACATACTCATTTCTACATACAACACTTGAATTATGGTTGATGTCTCTTAGTAACATTAGTTAGCTTATATTCCTACAGCTTTTAAGTTTCATGTGTGCACATGGGCTCTGCCCATTAAGATCATGATTATAATACCACACCTGCTTAGATATTTACTGTGAAGTAATGTTTTATACTAAACGTTTTTGTTTATATCAACTGCTTTATACTGAACATTTTCTGGTTTTATCAACTATCATGGCTCATCTACTTGAATGCAGGCACCTAGGCAATTATTCTTCATTGTTTTATATTTTCTTGTTAGACAGGTGATTCACTTATGCTGCTGCAGCAGTTTATTTTTAATTGGTTTTCATGGTATGCATTTAGGAATTCTTACATCTCACTGTAATGTTGTGCATTGCTTAAGAATTTTGAATGTTGGAAACATCCAGCAATTCTAAATGCAACAGATAGGAACCCACCTTTTATATGTTTTCTTTGCATAGAGAGCTAAATTAAGTAAGCACACACAAGGCATTAAATGTTTACTCAGTCACTTTATCATGTAATCCTGGCAGTCAATTGACCTGACAATTTTTTTTTTTTTTTTGCTTCTGAGTCTCATAGAACTATATTTAATGGTTTTGGACTTGTATATTTTACCATGATTAAGCACATATCCACTGTTAGAACAAACCACCTTTTAAACATAAAAATCATTCTTCCTGATTTCGTAATGCACTGTATAAACATGTTCTAGAGAATGACACCAGTCATTCTTTTTAATTTTTAGTTTTGGAATTACTTACACCTAGCAATAGAAATGGTGATCTAAGGAATAAAAGATAATTTAAAGAGATGAAGTGGATTCTAGAATTACACTCAGATGGTAGGAAGGGACTTAATGGAACTGTCCCTTTAAGACCAATTCTTAGGTCATGTGACTTGGTGAGGTAACTGTGTTTAAAAGATGGTTTGTTTGTAACAGTTTTTAAATCTGTTGAAGCGCCTGTTTAGAAAGGCATGAAAGCGTTTATCTGTGTTTTAAACTTGCTTTTATGGTTTTTATTTTCCTTTTTTGAATAAAATCCATGATTTTATACAGCAACTGCTGTGGCTGACTGGTTGGATTTACTTCTGTTTTTACCTTTTCATATTTAACCAGTCTTAATCCAAGTTTGCAACATTTTTCTCTACATTTTAATTATTATACCAACCCACACCCCATGTGCAAACAATAGTGGGTAGGGGATGGAAACAGAAATGTCAATAAATGTTATTGATACAAGTTGCAACATGGTGTGCAAACTGATTATTTTTACTGTACATGACTTTAGTAACCTAATTGTAAATGATGGTGACATTAATCTTTTTTAAAAAATCTTTTTACTTTCATTCTTTCTTACAAAAGGGATACATCAGAACTATTATTTGAGTTAAAATTATTTTACAGGAAATTAAAGTTTTGTTTATGAGCATGATAGCACTGTAATTGATTCCAGTCCCCTGCATACCAAACGTATGTATACCTATTCCAATATTGCACCAACATGTTGCAGAAATATCCCTAAAGAAATGAATTATTGTTGGAATGCAATTAGAAACTTCACTGGCAATAATTTGCTGTGGGAAAAAGCATTTGGCATTATGCCATTCATCTTTCTTTTTCTGTGGGTTACTGACACTCAAGCAATTTCACCTCGAGAGGGTGTAGGGTAGCCTACTGCAACTCAATATTTTCCTTTAACCAAAAGAAGCACTGACTAGTGAATCACTTAACAAACGTTTAATAAAATTAAGTGCTTTCATTCCAAGTGAAAGAAGGAACTTCATAAACATAATTAACAATCGATTGTGCCTCTTTAAGTAACACATATAACTAAAAACAAGCCAATGAAAACCCTCCATTCAGCTCATTTGTAGTCCTACCATGCCCCTGCATTTCTTACAATAAAATGTTCAGATAAACTACAAACATGTCTATAACCAAAAATTAAACATCAGTAAATTAATATAAAAAAGTTGAGTTGATATTATATTAATTAAAAAGACACGTGGTATGAAGTAAAACAAATGCAAACATTTTGTAATTTATAATTTAGCTGCTGTAAGGGTAAGTGCACTGCTGAGTAATAACTTGTCATTTTCCCACAACAAAAATAAGAACTTCGTGTAGTTCTCACATTTCTTAGCATGTTTACTGAGGCCATTAGTATAGTCACCTTTTTAATAGCACAGGTGTGTTGATAAATTCTCATCTTAAAGGCTTGTTTGGTCTTCCAATGTAGAATGCAGGGCAAGAAAGGCAATTAGCTACATATACTTAGTACCAGTCAAAGCTTCCATTAACAAAACTATTGCCCTCATAAACGAATCTACATTCTGATCAAGTCCCGTTCTTTTTCCTGCCTTTTTTTTCTCTGCTGTGTAGTAGTACGTCTCTGGCTAACCATTTGAAATGGTGGGACCTGCTAGAGCGAGTCCTGAAATGTGGCGACCGAATGGCCAAAAGATCGTACTTGTGTATATTAAGTCTGAGATGCCATTTCTCAGAATATTCCCTTTTCTCCAAGGTATGATGGTCTCATAGTTGGTATGTTTATGTTTTCGGGGTGTAAGGGGCTTGTTCCCCACAAGGGAGATTGTAGGGGCTTGACCCCCTGAAAAAGAAGTTTTAATTGAAGAGTGATTTTTAAGATTCACTCTTATGTGTTTTTGGTCTTTTTTTGGGGGGGGCTTGTTGGCATTTGGCATTTTGAGTGCAGACATTTCAATAGGGAGACACTTCTGTGTTTGTCTCAAAATAAGATTTTATTTATTTTTCCTTTTTTGTACACAGGTTTGGGGCTTTGTTAATCCAAAGGCGTCAAATATCCCATTATAATGTTTCTGTAAAACCTTTTTTTTTTATTTTGTTATTCCAGGAAAGGCAACTCACAATATTAAAGGTGGTAATTTGTAAAGTTACATAGAATACCAGGAAGTGTTCTGGCCAATTTTATTAAATACAATACAGGCTCCATTACATTAATGACAAGTTATCATTCAACAGTGTACTTTAAGTTTCACAATCAGTTGCAGCTGACAATCAGATTATCTTAAAAAGTAAATCTGAGTTAAGCAGATTAGCTTATAAAGTAAATCAGAAGTCTAGCAGCAGCAAATGCTTTCATTTTGTATATTGTAGATAAACAACTGAAGTTAACGATGCTATCAAGTAATTGATTAGTAACTGTCCCACTTCATCAAAATCCATTCAGCCAAATGGTAAAGAACAAATGAACAATACACTGCAAGTAGTATATGTAGCCCAAGTTTAATGGCCTTGGCATCTTGTACATGATTATGAGGGACTTAGTTCCAAAAATATAAACTGTACTGTTGATTTGCCTTTCAAACCTAAACAGGCTTTGACCAACTTTTTTCTAATTAAACAAATAATGTTCCCAGTATATAACTCAAATATTAAACTGCAGCATTTCTGTACTTTGACAATCAAGTCAGAATATGTAGAGGAAGTGTTGTTTCATTGCATATGGCAAGTGGCTTGCTATTATTTCTAAAGGTTTTATATTGAGTATGTCTGTTTGTTAAGAAACATTAACTGGCTGACTATGTTAAAATCATGGGTAGTCCTTCTGAAGTGCTTGTTCAAATTTCAAAGAACATAATCTTGGTCCTTGGAACTGTCCAATGGCAGTTATGAGTTGGGGGTACCTATTCATTCTGAAAATGAGGTATCTTGTAGTATTCCCCCTAGTCTACATTACAGCAATCTTAGAGTTATGTAACAGGGTTGTTTGGGGTACAGTCTCTTTGTCACTGGGGGCATGGTAGTAAACCCCCTCCCCCCAAAGAAAAAAACACACTTTAAAGATGTAATAGTGAGTCCTAGGATTTGATTTTTTTTTATTTTTGTGCTTACAATTTATTTTCAGAATGTTGGATCTTACATTATTAGGTCTCACACTTGGTTAATGAGCCAGCATTCTGATAAGTAGAAACATTCATAGCTAAGGTATAACATGACTAACTTTTGACTTTTAGCAGTAAACTTTCTTGCATTGCTTATCTGGCACAAACTGGCATGTATCAGATAATTAGGGAATACAGTTTAACTTGAAACTTAAGTCAAAAATATTCTCCATTCAGTAATTGTAGTTTCTAGGATGATCATTCTTGCATAGACACCAAGCACACTAATTTCTGTTTTAAAGCAAATAACTCACTGGAACCCTTTACAAATGTCACAGTTTAATTTCCAGTGAAAATTAGTATGCGGTCAATATATAGATTATATTTCATCCTATTATCATTGTAATATTTAGAATCGGCTGATAATTGCATTGCAAATTCTGAAACGTTTTAGCCCTGAAAAGCTACAACTACAAACCTGTGAAGAAGGCCAAACAGCTTTAGTCTTGCTAATTTACTATCTAGGCAAGAAGTTGCTGATTTTGTATTTCTAGGTCAAGACCACACACCAGCTTATATTTTACAACACCTGCAGTGAGGAGTAAATTAATTCTGCATGTATTCTTAAAATGTTGCTAGCATACAGAAAAATTGTAGTCACTAATCCCAACTGCCAAAAAGCATGTGTGTGCAGGGATACCCTTGATGTAGAACTACAAATTAGCAAATCAGCACTGCAATCAGTTACATACATAATGTTCGCTACTAATGCATGAACAACTGGTGAGTGGCACAGCTCTATGTTCAAACATCGAATGGCATGCTCATCAAATGGCCATTCACCGAACAAAAAACATTGAAGATTCTTTTCAGCAAAACCACATATTATTATAAAAAAAGACATCAAATGGCCATAGCTGGCCAACAGAAAGTAAACAGCACACACCGTAGGTACATGTAGATAAGGTAGCGATAAGAAAACTTTCCCTTTCCCCACTGCAGTGTGATTCTGGAGTTGGTATATGATTTGATTCCTTCTAAAGTGGGGGCTGCACCCCCCACCCCTCCCCACCCCCTAATTATATATAACAACTCCAGAATTGCACTGCAGTGGGGAAAGGGAATGTTTCCTTATCAGTATCTTACCTACGAGTACATCCATGCTGTTTACTTTCTGTTGGCCAACTATGGCCATTCAATGTATTTTTTTACGATGATGTCCCTTCTCAAGGAAAGGCAGGTTTGAGGGTTTATATTCAATGAACGTGCCATTCGATGGCTGAATATAGAACCAAGTAGCACACAGACTCAAAGTAATTATGACAAGCCAATGCAGTGAAAAAGTACAGTGCCTCTAAAGCGAACAATATTATTACAAAATGCAGCAGTCATGCATATAAACAAAATGGAAGCATAACAAGCCAATTGCAGTGATAAGAAATAACAGTGAATCAGCATCTATGGGCATGAATTACTCTTAGTGAAGATTTAAGTACATGTAGCAAAGTAGAACTTCACTGTCAGTTCCTTTCCAACTGAAATATACCAAGAGTAGGATTAGTACATGGAAAAGAAGTACTCAAAATATGAGGAGCAAAAATAAATAGTCCAGAGATGTCAAGAGTGTAATAAATCTAGTAAAAGTAACCCAGCTGGATGGTTATACAATATTATGTCGATGCTTACACATTAGTTATAAATGAACCTGCAACAACTAAATAGATAATAATATGGGTCAGGAGTAGGAGGGTCTTAAATGATACCTGACATACAGAGTAGTGTGTCCTGGAGGTGTGCAGGCAATCTATTACCCACAGTCAGTGTACTAGCAGTGGAGAAGGGCACTGTTGCAAGGTCCCTTTGTTTATATGACCATGGAGGGAACACATCGACTGCTAGCAATATGAGTATGCTTAAGGGAAACACCAATCACTGCCAGCAGGGAATGCTACTAACATAGGGACACTAATTACTGGCTGACCAAGAGAGAGAAAAATAAATAAATAAGAAAAACGGCTTCAAAAAGCAACCAGTAGTTTTAGGTGCATAAAGCGCTTTTCGTTTAATAAAATCAAACTTCTTCAGATGCAAACATTCAAAGTACAAGTTTCAGTTAAATAAAATACCAGGAAGTGCTTGAGCCTGTCAGCTCACATGCTGTGATGACATCAGCAACAATAGTTAACCCTTCCTGTTCTACACACTATGAAAAAATACTGTTTAAAACTAAAACAATGCTGACAACCATGAACAAGGAAGATTAAGGCTATGGTTTAAAAGTTAAGTATGCTGACAGGTATACTTTAAACAACAAGAACAAATAAACATATGGAATAATAAGGTTACCTATAAGGAATTACTATTACACTGCTGAAATTCTGCACTACAAACTTTTTTTTGCACTACAAACTTTTTTTACTACAACATTTCATACTGGTTCATAGCTAATCGCCCAGCCCAGAAAAATAACTCAGCAGGCAGTTCGAGAAATAAATTTAGGAATCATTAACAGTGACTAAAATTATCATACAAGAAATTAAATTGATGTTAGTACATAATTTTAACTAGCTATGATGATCATATTAATAAATCTATATCATTCATACTATGCTATGCCATTCACTTAATGCCAGAATATGGCATTCATTATATAAAATAATTAAAAATATATATATATTTAAAAAATACACAATCTATCTATGACCTTTAAGGAAAATTGAGGCTGAATATTCTGGTATCACGTTTATTAATGTAAATTACTATTAGAGAGATGAATATTATTCATAATATTAATATAAAATTAATATATAAATTATATAAAAATTATTTTTATGTTACATAGCTAGAAGAGAGATTCTGTCATCTAGTTAAACTTTTCAATTTAATAGACGTCTCGTCGAGCACATGTCATTAATACCTGGGTAGTAGTATACGTTAAGGTGAATTTGCCAATAAAGTTAAAGTTCTTAGGGAGATGGGAACACCCCTAATGGCATATTTGACTTGGTCAATAATCTTGAACTTAAAGTTTGGAAATATTCATAGGTTCATAGAGTAGTACTAGGCCAACTGCCCTTGTAAGCCATTTTAAGCCTAGCCAGTTATCCCTTGTAAGGCTCAAGCACTGCACCTTGTGTTTGTAAGGCAAACACCTTAACCATTAGGCCACCCTCCCAACTCTTCCTATCCTCATTTTTTGGGACTGCTGTAATTCAAGATTTTGCTGCCTTAGTTTCATTGCTATTGATTCAAGATAATCAGAACAGTTATAATATACTTCTTTCAATGACCAACATAAAAATTCTTGTCCAACTCCATCCTCTCTGACACAAAGGCTTTGATGTCTTTTAAGGTATAGTTTAAAAAGTTTAAAAAAATGTGCATTATTCTTTTAAATTATATATGCAAAATTTGTATTGCTGCTTACACATGTGTACTTGGTTTTGGTAAAATTACATCCAGTAACTGAATCTGATTATGCACCTTTGACTGTTTGCATATACTGATCGCCCTTCCTCCATGAATTTACAAAAGTTGCAGGAAGGAAGACTGACGCTATGGTTTAAAAGTAATTTCTTGTATGGTAATTTTAGTCACTGTTAATGATTCCTAAATTTATTTCTCGAACTGCCTGCTGAGTTATTTTTCTGGGCTGGGCGATTAGCTATGAACCAGTATGAAATGTTGTAGTAAAAAAAGTTTGTAGTGCAAAAAAAAGGTTGTAGTGCAGAATTTCAGCAGTGTAATAATAATTCCTTATAGGTAAACTTATTATTCCATGTTTATTTGTTCTTGTTGTTTAAAGTATACCTATCAGCATACTTTACTTTTAAACCATAGCTTCAGTCTTCCTTGTTCATGGTTGTCAGCATTGTTTTAGTTTTAAACAGTATTTTTTAGTGTGTAGAACAGGAAGGGTTGACTATTGTTGCTGATGTCATCACAGCATGTGAGTTGACAGGCTCAAGCACTTCCTGGTATTTTATTTAACTGAAACTTGTACCTTGAATGTTTGCGGCTGAAGAAGTTTGATTTTATTAAACGAAAAGCTCTTTATGCACTTTAAAACTACTGGTTGCTTTCTGAAGCAGTTTTTTTTTCTATTTTAGTAGTTTATTTTGTGTTTTCTCGGCTTGACCAAGAGAGAGAGGCAGGAGTCACTGAACTGCTACTGCTGATGGGATGAGGAAGATGGTAAGAAATAGCTCCATCTGTTGTCAGGACACATGGTGGTTGGGGTCCCATTTGCACTAGAAAACATAAGGGATACTACTATCTTTCAGACCAAGGAGAGTGTACTATTTACTGATGGTTAGCAGTGGAGGGGGGCTGAAGGCATTGAAGGACATTGGTTGTTGTAAGCATGTGTGGGTAGGCATGGGTACTACTCATCTATGGAATAGGGAAGGGTGGAAATGCTGGTTGCTACTAATTGCTGTTGTGAAGATAATCTTGTGAGAATTCTGTCATTTGGTGGACAATGTAGATACCAGTTATTAAGGGTATTGTGCCAGGGCTTCTGTCAGTAGCATTCACTTTTAAAAACTACACACTGGTCACGTAGGTTATGAATACTTTGCATACACCCTTAGTTTAGGTATGGGCAGAAGATCTGACCTTTGAGGATCTGGATTTTTATGATACTCCTGCTGCCTGCAAAAGCACAGAGGTGAGGCTTGATGTCCAACATAATGCGTTCAGGAATACCATTCAATACTAATTCAGCAAAGATACACATGATAGCAAATGATAAACAATCCAAATTTATTTTTGACACAGAGCTGTGCCTGTTTATATCTAGAGGTAAATGTATTCTGTAGTTGTATAATAATACAAAACATAGTAATAGTATAGTCATTTGAAGAACAATATTGAATACTGCACCTTTGTTTAATTGTTTGTTTGTTCTTTTGGAGAGGATTTTTCAAATGGTCATACAGCCAGTTCTTATGGTGGCACAAGAAGAAAAGCTGTAACAGCAGAACATTAAATGCAGTGATTATAAATTGAATAAATACAAATCATTTTAACAAGACGTGCATGTATGAGACACATATGTTAGGATTTGATGCAAGTCTTTAGTACACTAGGCAAACCTGGCATTGAGGAAATCAGTGAGGGGGTCAGATGAGAGAAACTAACATTTTGGGGAGGACTGACAATCAGGCAGGTATAATGAGAAAAGCACAGTAAAGTATGGATTTTGTTATAAACTGAATATATGAAAATATTATATAGAATTCTCTAAATGTCAGGTTTCATTTTACATTATCGTGTGGCAGTTATGTTTGATGTTTTAACATCTGCAGAAAAGAGATATTTTGGCTGAAGTGTGAACTATAACATTTTTTTTGCTGAGGATATTGAATAATCTGATTTTTTTAATTCCTTATATCAATTATTGAGCCATCATTTACTTCCCTATTTTTCACTGCTTCTTGAAATCTGCATGACATACAGGGGAGATAATTTTCATGAAATTCATCAAAATTAGAATTAAACTAAAGGGGAAGGGAATCAATAAGTAGGCAGCTTGTTAGACAAGCAGTTAGGGCTTTGCTCACAATAACTAAGCTACTGAAATATTACATCTTCAGAAATTAAACTGACTGCAGACACATCACTTTGCACTGTAAATATCTCCATTAAAGCTCAACATATTTAAATGTTAAAAAACAGGTAAACATTAATTTAGTATAATCTGGCTACACAGCTTATTTTTGCCTAAGCATCTCATTTGTGTTACATGTATGTTAACTGTATATACTATAAATACTTCACAAGTCAAGAACATTTGCATTAATGTAAAAAAGTTCAAATTGCAGAAGGGTCTTCTCTGAACAGCAACATGAAAAACAAAGATATCACTCTGAAGTGTTCTCAGCTGAAGATGCGTCTGTGGGCTGTATTTGTGACATTTACAGAAATGTGTTTTGCAATGTGGAATGTTTATACACATTTTTAATTTCTAGTGGCAGAATATATTGTCGCATTAAAATCTACCATGTGCACTGACACACACACACACACACACACACACACACACACACACACACACACACACACACGCACACACACATGCTC
Organism: Protopterus annectens; assembly: GCF_019279795.1. Taxonomy (NCBI): domain Eukaryota; kingdom Metazoa; phylum Chordata; order Ceratodontiformes; family Protopteridae; genus Protopterus; species Protopterus annectens. The sequence goes on from NC_056727.1 coordinate 1,071,299,667, forward strand.
ACAAAGCAGCTAACATATAGTGCTCTAGACAGTGAGTATTGGATCTATCCTAACTTGGATTGTATGCAATCTTTTTCATGCATCATTGTTCTGCTGTACAAACACATAATAGCTGCGTACAGCGAAATTAACCCACTTTGAAAATAGTCTGGCAGTGGTCTTTGCTGCAATCACAGTTGAAATGTATTTATCTTATTAATTAATTAATTAATTTATTTATTTATTTATTGACCTTTGATTACCAGGAAAGTTCAGCTGGGTAGAAGCCCAATTTCAGTAAAGGCCCAAGGAAAAAAGCTCCAAATTATTTCCAAACTTTTTAAGGACAATAATTTTACAATCTTCAAAAGTAAAACAAAAACATCTGCAGTTTAAATAATTATAGCAAATTAGAAATAGTATAAAAACATTGATTAAGAATCGATACAAGTCATATGACAATCATTTAATACTTAGAGACATTTTAGACAGTCGGTAAAGAAATTAAAGGTGAGTTAGTCTAATATAAACAGGAATTGGAATATGAAGTGAGGGAAAAACAGGTTTATGGTATTTTTAGAGAGAAAGTCAGGGAAAAGAATTTGATAGAAGTAAGGAATTAAGTGAAGAAGGGAGAGTAAGGAGGTATAAGGAATAAAAAGGTACTTGTTTACATTTAGGGATATAGTTTATCCTGGTTTTGAGCAAGAACAGAGTCAGATTTTAGCTAGGAAGTTTTTCAGATGGGTTTTGAAAGATGCGAGGGAGGATATAGACCTGATGGATACAGGTAAGGAGTTGCAAGCCTTAGCAGCCTTGTACAAGTACAGACAGTCCCCAGCAGAACTGATAGGTTTGCAGACAGACAGGAGTTTTTGGTCAATGAATCGCAATGACCGATTGGGAACATATCTGTGTAGAATGTTTTTTAGTGCTGGAGAGGCAGATGGATGCTGGATAATTTTATATGTGCTAAGAAGCTGTGTATATGTTAGTTGATGAGGTGGTTCTAATCAATTTAGGCTTTTTAGTGCTATACAGTGGTAGCATTATCACCTCACAGTAAGACGTTGTCCTGTTCGATTCTCAGCTAGAGCGTCTTCTGTGTGGAGACATGCGTGAATGGGCATACCTTCGTTGAAGGTTTTGCGTCAGGGCTGGCAATTCGGCATGTAAAAATCTACTGTCAATCATTAGCGGACCGGATTTCCGCTGTGGCAACCCCTAACCAGGAAAGGCCGAAAGACACAACAACAACAACAAAGTGCTATACAGTGTTGGGTTCTGAAAGGGGTATTTGCTGCAAATTTAGCAACTTTGTTAAGAGTATTGTTCAGGTTTTAATTTTTGTGAAGCTTGTAGGTTAGTAAGGATGGGAGTGCCATACAGAAGTGTGTGGATGAGATACATAGTGGCAAGTATAGTTTTAGTTCTGTTGATGAGAAGGTTTTTGGTTCTGTAAAGAATCTGTAGTTTTTGATGAGTTTTTCGTATACAATTTTGCATACGCAGGTCAAATTTAAGCTTGTCATCCACTATTACTCCTAATAATTAACTACGAAAAATGATTTCAATTGTTGTATTATCAAGAGGAAGGACTTCCATTTTTTTTATGATAGAAGGATTTAGGGATTTGGGGGGAGTAGTAGTATGGTCTTTTTTGGATTGAGCATGAGGTGTGAGTTATGAAGCCATATTTTAGTGGCTGTCAAAACTTCCTTAGCAATTTTTTGTAGGTGCACCATGTCATCAGATGAGCAAATGTGAGTGGAGTCATGTGAGTATTGTATTAGGGTGGTCTGTTGTGTGTATGTATATAGGGTGCTGGTGAAAATGTTAAAGAGGAGGGGACCAATGATAGAGCTTTGTGGTATAGCAGTAGTGACTGGGAGATAAGGATAGAGAATGGAATGCAGTTTTACTGACTGATGCCTACTGGACAGGTAGTTTTTGAACCACAGAAAGGTGGGCTGAGAGAGACCTAGTGAGGACATTTGAAGTAGAAGTTTACTGTAACAAACTGTGTTGAAAGCTTTAGACAAGTCTAGAAATAAGGAAGAGACTAGTTTGCTGTTATTTCTAGCTTTATTGACAGTATATATATATATATAGGTTAGAAGGGCAGTGCTAGTACTATGGGAAGGACAAAAGCCAATTTCTGTAGGGGATAGGAGCTTTTCCTGCAGAAGATAGTCTAGCAATTGTTTTTGAATACATGTTCAGGTATTTTTTGCCAGAGGAGATAAGATTGCTATAGGTCTAAAGTTACTACAATCCCTATCATCGATTAGGTATCCATTATCTTCTACAGATGACAATATATTTTTAGCCTGAAACTCAGCTTTAAAAGTTTATTGCTTCTCCTGATGAAAGCAAAGCAAAGCAAGTATGGTTGTTGTGCCATAACATGATATTAAACTGTCATGCACTGCATGTGTCATTATTGTGTCTCAGGATCCCCCTTGTCTCTCAATATCAAATTAGAGCTCTTTATCTTAGTGTCAAAGTAATGTTTATTCTTCTATTCAGCTGCTCAGCTGTGTACGATAGTGATAGTGGAGAAAAGAGCGTCATTTCCATTTAAGGCCTTCATTTTAATAGTGCTTGTTAATTTTACTCTCAGATGTGCAATGATCAATGCGGCTGCATACACTGCATCATATTATTCATGAAAAGGTCCCAGTGTTGCATTTGTGTGCCTCACATTGCACAGCTTGTAGACTGGGTCTTATGTGTGCATGGTGCATGTTGTTTTACAGAGATTCTAGTTTATGCCTAGGGTTCTGTGTGGGTAGGCAGTATGTGGCATGGTGATAGCTACATTGTGTGGAAAGAAATAATTGGGGTAGTTATCTCATGGTTATGGAAATAGTTAAGAAGAAATGACTTCATATTGAAGAGGAAGAGGGGAACAGCCCTGAAGATAAAGAGCACTTCAAAGGGAACATGACAATCTTTGAATCACCTCATACATATCCAAGAGTGTCAAATTAGCTACTACTTTTCAGAAAAAAAACGATGCATGTGAACAAGAGCAAACTGTCTGAAGATACTAGGAAAACAGGTTAAAGGAGACAAAAGAAAATATTATTTCATTGAAAGGATGGTAGATGAGTAGAACAACCTTCCAGAAGAAGTTGTATGATCAAAAACAATAATAGAATTCAGTAATATACTAAATAACGATAATGCAGTTTCTGAGAATTGGAAAAAAAGAAATAAACCATTGGTTAAGCAGTTTCTGCAACTGAATCAATGGGTAAGCAAACTGATACACTGGGTGATCTATACAAGCCTTGTCTGACATCATATTCTGTTTCAGATGTATGTAAGTGTCAGAGGAAAGGGATTATTTAAGTATGCATTTAAGAACTATATTACTACAGTGAATTTAAAGAAGGACAGTGACACAACTGACACCTTACATATGCAAACAGAAACTACATCCATAATGCTCCACAGAAGGTAAATGCACAAAAAATGATCAGAAGAACAAAGGAGGTGCAAGATTGGACTGTGGTACCAACCATCATAAGGAGCCTGGGAAACAGGATGAATACGTGCTCCTAGTAGGTAAAGTAGGTGTTTGCAAGGATAATGGAAACCTAAACCATGGATGATAGGGAACAGGATACTCTAGTAGTCACATGTATAAGATATTTAGGAAGGACTTGGGGAAGAGGAAAGTGGATAAGAAGACACATGAAGTTGCATGCAAGGGAAGGAGATAACAGTGATGATGGAAGGGGGGGATGGTACATCATACTGGGAAATGCATTGCTGGTGGCTGAGTTAATGGCTGAAGTGCTATACAAACCAACAAGAATGGGTGGTATTTAAAATGAGATTCTGGTGATGAAGCTGAGAAACTGGTAGGAAAAAGAAGGGTATGTGCTATAGGGGACTTTTACATGTCAGCAGTCAACTGGAATGTTTAGCTATCATAAATATAAAATAAAAGGATTATCATTACGTTTATTCCTGGAAAAGGATAGACCCAGAAGGATAAACCTTACACCAGAGTAGAAGAACATCTTAGATATAGTGTCAGAAAGGGATGAAAAGTTGAAAATGAAGGCAATAGACCCACTAAGATTCAACAAACAACCATCTGCATGGCTTACAACTGACTGGTAAGAAATGTGGCTATAGGTTGGCAGTCTTTGACAAATTAATGGGGATACCATCAAGGCAGTGGCACTAGGGAGAAAGAAGGTGAAACAATGCAAGAATGTTTGGAGATTTTGAATGGCGCAAATCTGTCAACAATAAAAAGTATCAAAATGAAAAAAGAAGGAGGGGAGAAGAAAAAGCTGGGGCCATTAATGACGACTGCAGGAGAACTGGGACATTTTATTTAATGAGGACTCCTTTGTTCGCTGAATGCAGAATGAATGGGGAGGACCCAAAACCCCATGAGGGTGGACAACCTCCAGATACCCTGAATAATACAATGGTGTCTGAAATCAAAGTGTCTTGGTATATGTCATGTCTAGCTAATGAGACAGGGTGATCCAGCAAGGAGAATTCAGTATACATATATATTCCAGGGGTGTGGGGAAAATCTTCACTGTAATATGGGAAGTGTACTGGTTAATTTAAAGCAGAGGGGTAGTTGAGACTGAGGAGATATGCAGGGGCTAGGAATAGGAAAACAAAGATGTTAGTAATACCAGCAGTGAACTAGATGAGAGGCTAGCATACAAGTACAAAGGGGGAAACAGGAGCTTTTATACATTGTGGAGAAAAAAAGTAAAATTCTGACATAAGCTTGATGGAAACTAGAAGAAGGCTGCTTCTGGGAGCTGGGAGCCTTGCACTGAATATCTTACCTGTTTTTCTATGGGGACAGACCAAAGAGATGTCTGTATGAGACCATGTGTAAGCAAAGAGCTACCATGTATAATGGAGTCTTTCTGGTCAGAAACCTGAGATCAATGTTCCTCATTTCATATTTTGGGAAAGCTAATGGAAAGCATCTAAAAGATTAGAAGGTGTATTTCTTCAGGGATAATGACCTGTTGGGCCTTAGCCAGGATGGATTCATCTACCTGTGCAGCCTGATCCAGTACCTCATCTGCATCAAAGCATGGGTGGACACAGGGAACCTACTGAATGTGACAGAAAGTCCAGTCAACATGAAATTTTGATAGGAAGATAGGAATTCTGTCAGAGATGTAAACTGGAGTGAAAATGATAGCGTAGGTGAATAGCTAGCTGACAGCAAGAAATATAGCATAGTCAAGTTTGTCTGCAAAGGAGATTGCTAATAAAGCTCTGCACTGGTCAGTACTGTATGCAGTTTCATTCAGACTGTTCAAAGCAGATATCACAAGAAGCATATGTAGTACTGCAAGCTTATTTGTACAGTATGTAAAGGTGACAACAGGTGCTACAGACGAGAGAGAGGCTCTAGATTTACCCAATCAACTGAGCAGATAATCAGACTAACAGTAACTTGTGCTTTCTGTTAAAACTGCAGTTATGCATTCTAGAAAGAGACAGGAACCTCTGGTATGACTTCTCTCAAATAGTAGCGTGAGAAAAACTAAAGAGAGATGTGGAACTTCAAACTGTGGTCACACCAAAGAAATACACATTTCAGTGCAGCAACTTAATAAAGAAATTGAATAGGGTGCTTGGATATGTAGCATGTAGTATGGACCCCAAAGAACTAGAGTCCTACAGTACCTATGGGCTATGGATTCCACACTGCTTTCTTGTTGCCTGGAGGATCAGTTATATGGTGTAGATTTTGACACATTTAACACTGCATGAAATGGGGTTCACTTATCTTAAAGATGGTCTTGTCCCCTATTGGCCTATGTGAGCCTTTCATTTCACTTACAGGGGCTACAACTGATTCACAGGTCATGATTAGATACTTCTAGTTTTCACAAATTTGCTCATCAATACGCATTCTTGCCATACTCATAGCCAGCCTTAGGCATAGGCCAACTAGGTGGCTGCCTAGGGCGCTGCTCTAGCAGGGGCGATTTTCTAGTAATCTGGATGGTGCAGTTATACCAGGATGGGGGCACTAGATGGTGTAGTGGGGACGCTGTGGAAACATTTTGCCTAGGGCACCAGCTGACCAAAAGCCAGCCCTGGCCATGCTCATTGCTCTCGCTCCATCAAATCATAACGAGCACCACAAGTGGTGGTTAAGAAGATCCCTAAAATCTCAGACTTTGGTTAGGTTGCACATTCACAGCTAAATGCTAGCTTTTATTTTAACATTATATATTGCTATACTGTAAAATTATCCTTAATGTTACATTTTACTGTTAGGTGATTTGATTTGTTTTGTTTGAATTTAATCATAGAAATAGATACTAATTGGTTGAGTGATTGATTAACTGATTGATTGATTGATTGATTGATTGATTGATTGATTGATTGACTGATTGACTGATTGATTGACTCACTGATTCAATGAGGTCTGTCTTCCACTGTAGAGGACATTAATGGACTTGTTCTACAGCACAGCATATAATTTCGGGTCTTACATCATGAACGATGACTGAGAGGATCAGAGATGAAAATCTAAGGTGATCAAAGAATAGACAGGAAAGATTATGAAAAAGCACTGATGGTTCTGAAAAGTCTGTAGGACAAAATGATATAATCTGCATTCATAGAATAATGGTAAAAGTTGCATAATAAGCCTAAAGAAGAAAGACATCACATGGGGAAGGAACATAATAAGGAGATTTTGATGAGCGATTATTACATTCTGGGCTGAGTAGAATTTATAGAATCATTGGTGAATCCATGGAGCTCACTTTCATAGTCTGCAGAATGTGACTATGAGGAGGTTGTGAAAAGATGGGATGAAAAGAAGATAAGAAAAGTATCAGGAAAGGTTGCTGGGACAGTACTGGGGCTAATTATACAGTGATGCGCTCATTAGACACAATAACTTGCATACATCAACTATGCCATCTGCATCTCAGACAGTAGCATGAGTCACTTTATATAGTTCTTGTACACATCAGTTATGATGATATCATCTGAATGCTACTTAGGCTGTAAGGTGCATGTAGAATTCATATAAAAGGGAGAGTAACCAAATTAATAAAAGGAGATATACAGAATGAACTGTTACATGCCAATGGCTTACTTCATTCTCACATTCACAAAAATCCTTTAAATATGTCTGATTGACAGGACTGAGGACACAGCAGCCTGTAATAGCCTAAACTGAGGTCCTACTACTCTTGGCACTATACTATATAGCACAGAGGTCATCCTTGGGAGCAAACATTACTAAATGAGTTAAAAATTAATCTCTAGAAATTCATTCTTAGAGTCTTTCACATGGGTACTAATTTCACCTTAGCCACAGGAAGGCACACTAGCTGTACAGAATCAGGAGGTATACAGCATGCTACATTAAACTTCCCAGGAAACCTGGTTATTGGGGCTCAGCCCTTCCTTGTCCCATAGCATACATACATTTATATGTCATTGGGTACTCAGTTATGTTTTACCGTAGCTTTGACAATATACCCAAATCTGTACTGTGTAACAGCATTGCATTTCACCAGTGTTTGTATTTCACAAAGGATACTGGTGGTGAAATGGTGAGATGTAACAGGCACATGAATAGGGGAATATGTGCATGCCTACACATTAAGTCTGTCCATACAAAAATAGATGCCTTGTATATTTCTTCTGCTGCTGTCACTTTGAAATGTCCGCATGTATAATATTTCTGTTGTATATGGCCAATGACTAGATCCAAGGATTTAAATTTTGCCTGTAACATAGACAAAACATGTTGGCAAGACAGATTATGTATTTCAGAGGATCCTCAGCCTCTGAAACAGGCTTCCCAACCATGTGAAGCAGAGTCCATCCCTAACCCTATTTGAATGTAACCTTGACCAGTGGATGAGAAATCAGAAATTCACCTCAGGTCTGGCCCCAATGTCTCTTACAGACCAAGGCAGACAGTAATTCCCAAACTAATACACCCCCATTGAACCTCTAGAAATATCCTAACATACATAAATGCCCAGGATACATATCAATATAACTGAGTTGGGTTGCATGGCTAGGCTTATAAAGGCCTAGGTAGTCATTAGCCTAGTATATACCTATGAACTTATGAAGGGCAGTTAGTCTAGTAATTATCTATGAACCTATGTAATGTTCTACATAAAATAGTGAGACAGTTTACAGTGACACAAATAATACGTAGTGTAGTATAGATAATAATCTGCACTTCAATATAGCTTTAACTTAACTCATACCATACCTTTACAACTTATGCATATGTATATGTGTGTATATACATGTTTGGCATAGTTGTACACGGGAGATTAATAACTACGGGAGCAGATGACAGCTGGGTAAGACTATAGTAACTGGAAGGTAGTTGACATTTTAGCAAGTTTAACCTGGATGACTTCCACATTTGCATTTATTTTCTTCTCTAAGAAGATTTTTGAGTCGACATTTAAAGACTTTCATATCACACATTGATTTTATGCTATCTGACCGGGAGTCCCAGGAGACTGGCAATTTTAGCAAAGGAACATATGCTGTACTGCTAAGTTTGAATGGAAGTCTGACAAGCTGAAGATAGCCATTTGATCTGAAAGAGTGTGATATTCTCTGATTGCTAGCAGCTGTCTTAGAGGTGGACACTAACCTTAAAAAGAAGCTTTAATTAGAGATCTAAAGAAATTACTTGTCCTGTGCAATCTTTTTAAAATTTTCTTTCACAATCCATTATTTTACATTTCTGCTCTACATTTTACGATTCCAACATGCCAAGATAGCCTCGCATGCAAAAGACAATATATATCTATATATATCTATATCTATATATCTATATCTATATCTATATCTATATATCTATATCTATATCTATATATATATATCTATATCTATATCTATATATATCTATATATACACACATGTATGTGTGTGTTTGTGTATTTGCTGTATTTCATAGAAACACACAGTTGGAAGCTTTAGGCATTATTTATACATTTTACATCTTTATTGCAGTCTTACAATTAAATCATCAGCAGGTTTATGTATAATCTTTACTTGCCCCCTCCTCAAAACACACACACGCACATACAAACAAACACACACACACATACACACACACACACACACACACACACACACACACACACACACACACACACACACACACACACACACACACACACACACACACACACACACACACAGTTAGACCATGATTGAGTTTTCTTGAGATGCTCTCAAAAAGGGAATTTCAGTTGAGGTTGCACCCCTTGGGTACCTGACTCAGTTTCCTTTCTTGACAGGCTATTCTCACTGGCATGACTAGTGTCATCCCTGTGCTGGATTATCATGTTGTAGGACTGCAATCCCAAATGCAATCTGTGAAGCTTATTGTTTTAGCTACTAGCCACATGTAGCCACTTGAAGTGATTGCCATGTGTAACTACCGTAAATTTTCTTTCATATAGGTAGTGTTAAAGCTTTTGGAGAGCCCAGACTCCACCTAGGCACTCCTTTAATATAGCTTTATAAAGCTTCCAAACTGGGCTGGAGTCTACATCCAAATACATTATTGGGTGCTTTTCTCACTTTGAGGGAAACCTGGCTAAGTACAGCCCCCAAACCAAGATTTGAAGCCGTCAACCCAAACAATGAAGTCGTGATTATAGTCAGGACTGGATAGCAAGGGGGGAGGATAGCCACCTTGAGCTTTTAAAATGCCTGCTCACAGGTTGGATCCTAACAACCTTATCTGGTCTATTCTCTCTGGTAAATTCCATAAGAGGAGTTTCAATTGTGATAATGTGGGGGACAAATTTCTTACAGTACTCTGCTGTCCCTCGGAATGTTCTTCCCTGAAGAATAGCACTTGTTTAAAAAGCCTTCACCTTGGCCGGCTCTGGATTAATCTTGCCACCACCTACTCCATGACCCAGATAAAGCCCTTTTGTCATTCCTACCTGGCATGTGTTGGCATTAACAATTAGTCCTGCATGTTTTCTTCTGTCTAAGACATCCCTAACATGTTGAACATGTTCCTGACAGGATCAACTGTAGACTGCGGTGGTGATCCAAATAAGCAATAATACTGCATCTAGTTCTTGCTACAATGTGATCTGCCAATCCCTGCAAAGTTGTGAGGCATCATTCATTCCAAACAGCATTTTAAACCTAGGAACAATGCTAGCAAGCAGTCAGAGGGACCATAATATTCCTAATCATGCACAGTTTTAAGTAGACATGTTTAAGGGTACTTGCCATGTTTTATGAGTACTTAACAGTGCTCACCTTCCAAATCAAACAAAGTTGTACATGATTACCCTGGTGCAAATTTGCATTTCTCCATGCATTCACCAAGACTAGCCTTAAAGACAGACAAAGTAGCACTTTGCTTGAACTGTACTGGTAACTTATTCCATTGGCTGGGTTGAGTTAGGAATTATTCCCTCCAGCATTTGCTGTGGTAGACTTGCGGCATCAATGTGAATACTTATAGAGCCACTGGTTTTGCAAAGCTAAAGAACATCAAACAGGACTGGGTCATTCATGGCTCAAAAAGAGTGACACAAGCCACTTCAGAGCAGCATCTGGGCAACTGAATATAAGAAAGTTGTGCTAATCTGTTAGGACAGATGAAGGATTTATGGCCTTTAAATCTCTTAGTTACCAATTATTGGAGTCTTTCCTGTTGAATGATAGGCTTGGATTTCTACATACCAAAGGGGGCACTCTATTCGATAATGGGTCTGACACAGGAAGAGTACAGTGGTAGGATGTCTTCTTTTGATCATGAAGACATTCCCTTGGAAATTAATTAAACTAGATAGAAGGATTTCCTGACTATGGCTGAGACATGAAGATCAAATGAAAGAGAGAGAGACAGCTGTTCTCATAAGTACCCAAGTCATTTATTACTGTATCTGTCTGAAGACGAATAGCACTTATAACATATGAGATGGGAGCAGATTGTTTTTCTGAATATTAGTATGCTGCACTTTTTGTTTTCATTTAAGTTTAGACAGTTTTCAGTACATCACGTAAGTGCATTTCCTAGTCTTTGTTGTAGCGAGTTAGTATCAGTGGATGAGAAGATAAGCAAACTTGATGAACCACACTTCTGGGATATCGGCTGGGATATTTGCAAAACAAATGCCATATAGGAGAGAGCATAGAACTAATCTTGTGGTACCCCGCTATTTACAGTTTTGAAATTCAGACATGGTACCAGAAACTTTTACAACCTATAATCTATTGGGCAGTCAATTTGCAATCCAGCAGACACTGAAGGGTTTATATTAGGTTTATCTAATTTTTCCAGTATTACTAGCTTAGGGGAAAGTGCAAAAAGCCTTAGTCAGGCCAGGATAAGCAATGTGTATGCAGTGACCACTAGTCACAGCTTCTGTAATCTTTCAAAGATGTCTCCTAGGTTCAGGAGACATGAACTGCTCTTTACTAAACCAAACTAAATGGTGTCTAGACCAGTTGAGTTGCCTGTATCCAGATAAATGCGTCTTCTTATGGTACATTCCATGTCCTCACATATAAGGTTTGTGATGATGATGAGCTAATAATTACCTGTGTCAATAGAGGAGTCACCCTTTGTGTAAAGGAGTCACAAAAGCAGTTCTCCAAGCATCTGGCACAGACTGTTTGGATAGGCCAACAGATATTGCCAGTACACTGGCCGACAGATTCAGTGCCAACTTTACCCCCCCCAAAGGACCAATCACAATACCAGTAGATTGCCAGGTACCCAGTATTACTGCTGCACAGGTTAAAACAGCACTGTCCAAGGCCAAGAATACAGCTTCTATGGGACCTGACAATATCCCTGGCTGTGTTCTATATGAACTACAGAGTGAACTGGCACCTCACCTGTGTGCCCTGTTCAATCACAGCCTCACCTCAGGCTTTGTCCCTACCAAATGGTGCACTGCTACAGTTATCCCTCTCCACAAAAAAGGAACAACTACAGACCCTGGGAATTACTGCCCCATTAGCCTGACGAGTCTGATATGCAAAGCTATGGAACGCATCATCATGGACCTAATAAACAAGGATATAGGGAATCTCCAAACTCTGGATCCCACACAGTTTGGTTTTGTGAAGGGTAGATCATGCCTGCTCAACTTGGTTGACTTCTTTGAGTCAGTCACCAGAGCTGTGGATGAAGGCAAGGTGGTTCATACAGCCCACCTTGATCTGGCCAAGGCCTTTGATACCATTCCCTACTCATGAATCATAGAAAAACTCACTAAGCTAGGCATCAACCCCTATATCACTAGGTGGGTTGCAAACTGGCTCACAGGTAGAACCCACAGTGTGAAAGTAGCTGACTCCAAGTCAGACTGTTGACCAGTCACTAGTGGAGTCCCACAGGGTTCAGTCTTGGGTCCTCTCCTGTTTGGTATCTACTTCTCTGAAGTCCAAGTGAACACGATTGCAAGTTGGAAGCTATTATTAACTCCCCAAGTGATGTTGACATCCTACAGAAAGTCCTCACTTAGACCAACGACTGGTGTCAAAACCACGACCTTAAGCTCAATGCCAAAAATGTGTCATCATCCCCTTTGGAAAAATCCCAGTTCCCATGATTATCACATTGATGGTAGTCCACTGAACACAGAAGGTATTATAAGAGATCTGGGAACACAGCAACCTCTCATTTGACCACCACATTGCCACTGTGGTCAGAAAGTCCTTCTATATGGCACATCTCATTACTAGGGGTTTTACATCCAGGAAGTAAGAGGTCATTGTCTCCCTCTACTCTTCCCTCATTAGGCCAATCATCGAGTACAATGCCCCATTTGGCATGTACCTCCATAGACACCTGCAACAACTGGAGAGGCAGCAAAAGTACCTCACAAAGAGGATCCTAGGCCTTAAACACTTGCCCTGTATGGACAGACTCAAAACTCCAACTATTCTCTGTCTCATATCGCCTACTTAGAGGCGATTTCTGCTTGACTTATAAAGCCATGTCTGACCCAGCTCTATTAGAAATGCTACATCTAAAGAAATCTCAATCCCTCCACACCACACACTCCAGAGACCTCAACCTCATTACCACAATCAATGGAACGTGCTGGAGGGACAGGTTCATAACCCAGAGACTGCACCATACCCCAAGATTCTCACTACACCTTTCTAAACATACTGGAAAATATTAAGATAGAACCAAACACCCTAATACTGGGTGATTTTAACTACCCTGCCATTAACTGGGAAAACTACTCATGTCCCAACACCTTTGCGCAACGGTTCTTGGAATTCATAAATTCCAACGCCCTGGATCAACTAATCCATAGTCCCACCAGGGGCTCCAATATCCTAGACCTGGTCATTACCAACATGGGAAATCAATGCTCCATACCTATGGTCACCCCTCGTTAGTCAGGTCTGACCATAAGCTAATCACCCTTAACATCCACATCCCACCCCCACCCCCAGTAAAGAAACCACCATAAAAACTTCTCCAAAGCCAACTTCATGCTACTCAAGTCAGAAGTGACAAACTTCATGACACCCATGCAGACGGGAACTGAAAGTTCAACTGCTGAATCCTACACTATGGCACTGTACGAGCACATCCACTCATGCATGAATCGTGCCATCCCAAATAGAACCAAAATGCTCTCATCCAAAAAAGGAAGCCAATCTGGTGGTCCCCTGCCATAAACAAACTTTACAACAAAAGGAAGAAACTTTTGCAGAAAAGAGGAAAATCCCAGGATGCAAAAAACTCCCTTACTAGCCTCAGTAAGAAACTGAGATGCCTCATAAAATCCTCCAAAGCTAGTTACGAAAATAAAATTGCCAAAGATTCCAAAAACAACCACAAAGCATTCTATAATTATGTCAAGAATCTAAATGGCAATGCTCAGATCTGCTCTGAGCTAAAACAGAATGGCATTAAATATACTGATCCGAAGGATATTGCCAATATCCTGGCAGATCGATTCAGTGCCAACTTCACCCCACTCTCACCCCCTAAATGGCCCATCTCAATACCAGAAGATTGCTAAATTCCAGTAATAACGGCCACACAGCTACAAAACGTACTCTCTAAAGCCAAGAATACAGCATCCATGGGACCAGATGACATCCCGGGCTGTGTACTACATGAACTACAATATGAACTGGCACCTCACCTAAGTGTCATGTTTAATCATAGCCTCACCTCAGGTTTCGTGCCCACTGAGTGGCGCAGAGCTACAGTTATCCCAATCCACAAGGGGGGATCCACCTTGGATCCCGGAAATTACCGTCCCATCAGTCTGACAAGCCTTATCTACAAGACCATGGAGCGTATTATCATGGAACTTATAAACAAAGACATTGGCAACCTTCAAACACTGGACCCCACCCAGTTTGGGTTTGTGAAGGGCCGATCTTGTCTCCTGAACCTGAGTGACTTCTTTGAATCAGTCTCAAGAGCCATGGACAAGGGTAAGGTGGTCCACACAGCCTATCTAGACCTTGCCAAGGCCTTTGACACCACCCCCCACTCTGGAATCATAGATAAACTTACTAAGTTGGGCATAAATCCCTATGTCACCCAATGGGTTGCTAAATGGCTTACTGATAGAACCCACACTGTAAAAGTAGCCGACTCCAAATCCAGCTCCAGACAAGTGACAAGTGGAGTACCTCAGGGTTCAGTCCTGGGGCCGCTCTTGTTTGGAATCTACTTCTCTGAAGTACAGGTCAACACTAAGGGACTCTGGCTAACAAAGTTTGCAGATGACTGCAAACTGGGAGCCGTTATTGAATCCCCAAATGATGTGGATACTCTACAAAAGGGCCTTACAGAAACAGATGCTTGGTGCCAGAGCCATGGGCTCAAGCTCAATGCCAAGAAATGTATTGTTATCCCTTTGGGAAAAAACATGTATCCATGAATTACCATATAGGTGGCAGTACACTAAACACAGAAAGTGTGATAAGAGACTTAGGGACACAGGTGGACAGTGGTCTCACCTTTGATAACCACATCGCCACAACAGTCAGGAAATCCTTCTATGTAGCACACCTCATCACGAAGGGCTTTTCATCCAGAAAAAAGGAGGTCATTGTCCCACTGTACTCATCCCTCATTAGACCCATTATAGAATACAACGCCCCATTTGGTATGTACCTCTCAAGACATCTGCAACAACTGGAAAGGCCTCAGAAATACCTCACTAAAAGAATCACAGGTCTAAAGCAGATGCCCTACGCTGACCGCCTTAAAAAACTCCAGCTATACTCTGTCGCATATCGTCTACTCAGAGGCGATCTCTGCTTAACATACAAGGCCATGTCAAACCCAGAGCTGTTGGACATGCTACACTTAAAGAAATCCCAATCCCTCAGAGCTACACGCTCCAGGGATCTAAACCTTGTCATCACAATAAACAAAACATGTTGGAGGGATAGGTTCCTGACCCAGAGACTCCCCAGACTCTGGAATAGATTGCCCATACATGTCAAGCAGAGTGCCTCTTTGGACCTCTTCAAGAGGAACCTTGACGATTGGATGGGAGAAAGGAAATTCACCCCAGGGATCACGTCAGTCTCCCTGCTAGACAGGGGTCCAGGAAAGTAAATAATGTGGGAAGAAATAGCCAGGGAATTGTTATGGCTAGGCTTGTATAGGCCCTAGGGCTGATAGCCTAGTACCAACCTATGAACCTATGAACCTATGAACCTATGAATAGACTTCCCATACATGTCAAGCAGAGCACCTCATTAGCCCTCTTCAAGAGAAATCTTGATGAGTAGATGGGAAATAGAAAATTCACCCTGGGGATCACTCCAGTGGCTCTACTCGACAGAGACACTGGGAACTAAGGTTGGGTGGCATGATGCTAGGGTAATCCTATGGGCTAGGCTTGTAAAGGCTCCAGGGCCATTAGCCTAGTACACCCCTTTGAAACTGTGAACCTAAGTAAAGGATCAGAGAGAGCATACCAGGTACTGATGATAATGCACCTCAGATTCTTATTTGATCCCATAGAAATATTACTTTTAGCAACTGACAAACATTCTAATACTTGTTTCAAGTTGATTTCAGAGGAGACTAAATTTTCACGGATATAACTCAGAATGTGGTCACAAAGGCTGTCCTCTCACTTGCTGTGGGTGCCAGGGTAACCTACAACCCTTAGTTAGGTGAATAGTAGTTTAACTTAGCTCTAACCAATTGCCCTAAGGCTTCATCTGTCCTAGAGATGGCAGAAGCATCTGATACTGTGTGACTATTCAGTTTAAATCAATAGTACACCAACCAGGACCCAACAGATTGAAAAAAACAATCTTTAATTCACAAAACATTGATTCAAACTAAAAAAGGCATGGTTACACTGAAACTGGTTTTGTTTACAAACAGTGTTTTCTGAATTAGATTGTTTTTCCCTTTTCCATAACATGTATGTCCTGGTTGCTGTACTATTTGATTATCTGTGTTCTTTGAAGTATCATGTGATGGGATTACCATTTGGCAACTGATCTTATGCTTGGTTTTTGGATTATTGACTATTCTGCTTCTCACAGTCTACACAGAAACTGGTTTTCCTTTAGCACTAGTACTTCTTGTTAGGCCCAGAGACTGTTGTATTCCAAGATTCCCTCTAACATCTCCAACAGTTCCTCTCAGTAGTTTGCTTAACTCAGTCAGGTTGTCTATAATGAGTCTGTTTGATAGTCAGCAAACTCCCATATTTCCCAGATCTGGACATATGGCAGCTGTGAAAATACTATCCCATCAACTGAGATGCTGGACAAGCCACAATGAGAAGGCTACCACAAGATACCCCTCTGATTCTTCTTGTATCCCACTGCAGATACATATGGTAGAGCTTCTTTATGTTAACATGGCACAGTTTGTGGTTCTGTCTCCTGGTTGGCATGTCCACCACACAGAGCTGGATAAAGCAATAGGCAAACTAGGCAGTTGCCTAAGGCCCTCTGGCTTGGGGGACTACTAAAAAACATATTTCTTCTTTAAGGATGTACACAGAGTGCATACTTAGTAGTGTCCGTGCATGCTAAAGTTCCCATTCTGGATGAAAGAGACAAGTGAGCACAGGAATTTTATGAGCAAGCACAGAAAACAGGTTAGAAGTGAGTGTGTGTGTGTGTGTGTGTGTGTGTGTGTGTGTGTGTGTGTGTGTGTGTGCGTGCGTGCGTGCATGTCTGTGTGCGTGTGTGTGCGTGTGTGCGTGCGTGCGTGTGTGTGTGTGTGTGTGTGTGTGCGTGCGTGCGTGTGTGTGTGTGTGTGTGTGTGTGTGTGTGTGTGTGTGTGTGTGTGTGTGTGTGTGTGTGTGTGTGTGTAAAGACCTAGACCTAGTTAGGGATAGTAGGTTGGTTAACTTAGAATGATGGCAGGAGACTGGAGGCTGAATCTTCTATACCTACTACCAAACTGTTATCAGCAGGTGCATTTTCAAGGACTGGAGTTTGTGTGCATTTTCAAGGAATGCTGAGTTTCAAGGGAAGAGAAGTTTATTGTTGCTCATGCTAAGTCTGTTTTCAATGTTTTATTGGTGTTTGTGCAATAAACTTTGCAAGCAATGTTAGTAGCACAATAGGTAGCATACTTGCCTTTGATGCAGAAGGGTCTGGGCTCCATTCCCACACCATGTAGATGGAGTGCTGGTATTTCAGTGCCCTTTAAGGGGGAATGTGGATGCTGCACTCCTGAGTGCATTCTCCATTGAATGAGCTGCCTAATAACTATGAAGCTGTTGCTGGTTCGACAGACATTCCCTTTTGCAATATTACCAGCTTACCATTTTTGTTAATGTTACATAGGCAATTTATTCTTCAAGGGCAGCAGGCACTGAATTTGTACATGAAACACTGAAATGTAAAGTTGTCTGCCAGCAACAACCTCATTAGTTATAGTTCTCTTTAATGTGGAATTATTCAGATGACTTTTACTTCTGCAGAGCTTGTGTATATTGACTGATATTGGCAGATTGTAATAGAATTCTGAGTGGCCTTTTTTGGATGAAATTTTCTGTGATGGGTAGTTTTGTTATCATTGGTTAATATGTTTTGTTTAATTGCTTACTGGAAAAACGTTCAAGCCTACAAATTTAAAACACACTATAACAAGTGATGCTGTATTATATAAGGAATATAATTTAATATAATCAGGATGGTGTATTAAAGAACACATGCATGTATGCATGGTCCCAAAAATGTATGCAAGGGGCGTAACTGTTTAAAAACAGCCAAAGGTAAACTTAATCTGCCACTGGCCAGATGCATTTTCTTTGAATGTGGGTTTTAATGCCATTTCAATGAATGTGAGTTTCTAGAGCAGGGAAGCTTACTGTTCATGCAAAATCTTTTTTCATTGTGAGACTGTATTGTTTTCTCCAGCAAATTGCTATCAGCGTCTGTGCTATAAAATCTGAAATAAAAGTTTTAAATATCTCTAATCATTGTAGAAGTAAAAACTAAAATAGTATGCACACTGACAGGTTTGAACAGTGTTTATGGTAACTGGGGAGAAATAGCCAAGTAGTGGAACACTGGAATGGCTGGGGGGGGGCAGTAGGGGTTTGTGTGTGTGTGGGGGGCAGGAGCCCTGATCCATTACCTTGCCTAGGGCCTCACTTAACCATGATCAGGCTCTGCCACCA
Organism: Protopterus annectens; assembly: GCF_019279795.1. Taxonomy (NCBI): domain Eukaryota; kingdom Metazoa; phylum Chordata; order Ceratodontiformes; family Protopteridae; genus Protopterus; species Protopterus annectens. Next base: position 1,071,318,293 of record NC_056727.1, read on the forward strand.
CATAGTTAATATCACATACTTTTCTCATACTAGTGAAAGGACATGTCTAGTAATCACCAGATATATTAATGACCCCAAACTGTGGCCAGTAAAGCCAAAGGAGGTGGAGTTTCAATATACATTAAAGACATACACACCACCAGGCTGGTCAAACAGTATGACACACAGGAAACTCTCCAGGTGCAGATAACCATAGACAAGACCCCTATTCAAATCATAGCTCACTATTGGCCACTAAATCTGACTCAAGATGCCCAGTCCATCTATTTGAAGCTGTTAGAATCTATCAAGATTCAACCCTTTACCCTGACCCTGGGTGACTTTAACTTCCCGAACATAGACTGGAAGAACTACTCATACCAGAACACAAATGCCCAAAGACTCCTTGATTTTCTCAATGCAAATGCCTTGGGACAGCTAGTCAATACCCCCACAAGAGGTGATAATATCTTGGACTTGGTATTAACCAACACGGGTAACCACTGCAGCATCCCTACAGCATCATCCTTCCTGGTAAGATCTGACCAAAAAGCAGTCACTTTTGAAGTCACCATCTCCCCCAACCCCCCTCTAGCTAGGATCAGACATAAAAACTCCTCCAAAGATGATTACAGCCTCCTGATGGATGGTATAAACAGCTTCAAAGCCCCCCCCCCTCTATAGGAACTGGCATCAATATCAAAAACTGCACTAAAGCACTACACAAGCATTTATATAGATGCATGGAATCAGGAATACCCGACAGGACTAAATCATCCTTTGCAAGGAAGAGTAAACCTGTCTGGTGGACATCTGCAATAAATAAACTCTAACAAAATGAAAAAATTGCTGTCCAAGACCAAGAAGGAGCAGATGCCCAGTTGGAAGCAATGTTTCCTTAGCCTAAACAAGCAAATAAAAGCACTAGTGAAAAATCTCCAAAGCAAACATTGAGTCCAAATTGGCCACATCTACTAGAGACAGTCATAAGGCCTTCTTCACATATGTCTGCAACCTCAAAGGAAGCACCCAGATCTGATCAGAACTGGTGGTCAAGGATACCACATATGCAAATGGTGTAGATATAGCAAACGCGCTGACTGGCAGATTCAGTGAAACTTTACCCTTCTGTCCCCCCCCATCAGTAAATCAGAACATCCCCAGTACCTGCCCCCCTTCCCCTTATATCTAGGGAACAGGTCATTACTGCTCTCTCAAAGGCAAAAAATACAGCCTCCATGGGACCCGATAACATCCCAGGCTGCATCCTATGTGAACTCAGGCAAGAAATTGAACACCGTTAAGCACACTATTTAACCAAAGCCTGAGTACTGGCTTCATCCCAGCTGAGTGGAGGACAGCCACTGTCATCACTTTACACAAAGGTGGAGCATCCACTGATCTGGGAAATTACAGACCCATCAGCCTAACTAGCCTGATCTGCAAAGCCATGGGACGGATCATCATGGACTTCATTAACAAGGACATTGGCAACCTCCAAACACTTGATCTCAAACAGTTTGGCTTCATCAAGGGGAGATCATGTCTGCTAAATTTGGTTGACTTCTTTGAGACAGTCACCAAAGCCATGGACGAGGGGAAGATGGTGCACACCACCTACCTTGACCTGGCCAAAGCCATTGACACTATTCTCCACTCAGGCATAATAGATAAACTCTCTCAACTAGGCATCAATCCATATGTTACCAGATGGGTAGCAAACTGGCTCACTGATAGAACCCACGTAATCAAAATAGGGGAAGCCACCTCAAGCAGTAGACCTGTAACAAGCAGTGTACCTCAGGGTTCGGTCTTGGGCCTCTGTTATTTGGAATATACTTTTCTGAGGTGCAGGCCAAAACCAGTGGGCTATGGCTGACCAAGTTTGCAAATGACTACAAGCTAGCTGCTGTCATCAGTTCACCTAGTGATGTGGACATCCTCCAAGAGGGTCTCACTCAGACAAATGCCTGGTGCCAGAAACATGGCCTCAAGCTGAATACCAAAAAAATCATCATAATCCCCTTTTGGGAGAGTGACATCCTGACAAATTATCACATTAATAACAACGTCCTAAACACTCAATCAGTGTGAGGGATTTGGGCACCCAGGTTGATAGTACCCTGACATTTGACCACCATGTTTCTTCTATTGTACAGAAAGCCTCATACATGGCCCACCTCATAAGCAAGGGTATCTCATCCAGGGACAAGGAGGTCATAGCATCCCTGTATTCTTCCCTTATAAGGCCCATTATTGAGTACAACACCCCTTTTGGCATGTACCTCACAAAACACATGCAGCAGCTGGAGAGACCACAGAGGTTCCTTACCAGGAGAATCCAGGGCCTCAAACATCTACCATACACAGATAGGCTAAAAGCCCTATCCCTCTACTCAGTTTCATATAGACTGCTCAGAGGTGACCTCTGTCTGGCATACAAGGTGATCACAGATCCCACCTTGATGGAACTGCTGCATATCTACAAGTCAAGCTCCACTCGAATAACCAGCACATGTGGCCTCAACATGGTCTGTGACATCAACAAGACTTGTTGGTGGGACAGACTTGTGTCCCAGAGACTTCCCCATCTGTGGAATAGGCTCTCTCTCCATATCAGAGTACCTCTTTTCCCCTTTTGAAGCGCAACCTGGATAACTGGATGAGAAACAGAAAATATACACCTGGGATTCTACCCATGTCCCTCCTAGACAAGGGCATTGGGTCCTAATTTGTCTAAACATATGCTAAACTCTTGGCTAGGCTTATAAGGGACTCAGGGCAAATAGCCTAGTAACCTCCTATGATCCTATGATAATGCTAGGTCACAGGAATGATCAGTATGAGGCACAGTGCACAGTGAGATCAGTATGGCGGTTCTCATTAGCCGTAGTATAAATGTAATAGACATGCAACACTCTATGTAGCCAGACAAATGAAATGCTGCTTAAATAGCAGGTGATCGCTACTGCTGAACGCAAGAGGTTCTCCTCCAAAGTCACATCTGACATTTCTTTCTGTTCCTCACTGCCATTTCAGAATCTCTATCCTTTATGATCCTTTTCACTAAAATTAGAAAATCATTAGTGACCATATTAATGGCCATGCTGTCATTTTTTAGTTGTACTAACATGTGCCAAGGTGTAAGCAAACATATGGAGAAATGAAATAGAAAGAATGATGGAACTTTCTACAACTGGAAATACTGTAAGTACCAAGTGTTGTCTACAAATAGCCTCCTCCATGTTGAATGAGATATTCCTTTGGGCAATGTATGAGTCTTCAAAGTAGTTATTTTTTCTGAGCATATCATGCCTTTATTTTCATTGTGAACATGTATTTGCAGTAATTTTCTTCCAGCAGAATTTAATTTGTTATATTGCTAAGATTTAATTTTTATTTTTTGAGCCATCTTAATTGTCCCAGAAATAGCCACTGGATGTAACTGCCTCATGATTCTGTTGCTGGAGTGATCAGATGCCTTTCATCTAGATCCATAGCCAAGCAAGAGATCTGCCACTGAAATTTGTGTAGGTCCTCCTTTTTTAACCTATACCAACTCTAGGTGAATTCCCTATTGGTGCATTCATTTCTCCAGGGGCAAGACATTTATTGCACATTCATTCCCCTTTGCTTGAGAATCAGGAGCTGTTGGGATTGATATTTTCTATTGAAGCTCTAGCATCCCCTGCTGCAGCTAGGAGTTTTACTACATGCTTGTGTCCGGAGATGTATCTGTATCACCATATATGCTGTCTCCGGTTTCATTACTATGTGCCTTTATGCAAGTATGGATCATGATCCTCCTCTGGACCAACCATGATCACCCCTCCAAAGTGAGTAAGCAAGCAATAGCCACCCCATTCCCACATCTCCAGTGCTAGCTCATGCAGCATCCATGCCACTAGCTGAACTCTGGGTGTACTGGGCAAAATCAGGGTTCTATCCCTATTAGTCACAGAAATTGCTGAAATAAACGTGCAAGCTGTATCTGATTTATGCTAAGCTGTCTTATCCTATGGAATATATTGTCAGACAGCCCTGGTGGTACAATCCGCCAATGGTTAAGTCCCGAAGAAGAGAAACAGTAGATGAAGCAGATTTCCAGAACTGCATAGCTTTGTTTCAGAAATGAGCTTAGTTAACTGGCAGATTGAAATGGGGGTGGGGAAGTATGGAACTTTGGAAAAATTCTGCACTTCAGGGCAAGGCTACTTCATTCTACTTCACATGTCTCATGTCTCAAGTGCCTTTGATTTTCAGGGGCAGCCCTGATTTTGACTAAAGTTTTAGCTCTGTCACCCTTAATTCCTCCTAAAATTGGTTCTTTTTTTTTAGAAAAGCTGATGAATTGCACTTATTAATAACAATAATAATTAGGATTATAGAATTATTTTACCTCAGAAAATGTATATTAATTCACATTCTCTTATTATGTCGATGTGTCAAGTTAATAGTATTAATATTTTAAAAGTGTCCCTGATTGTCCATGATTCTGATGAGATATGTCCCTGTTTGGTTGAGAGCTATGCTCCACACTGACGCAGTGTGAGATGGGCAGACAGAATATGGTAAAGAGTGCATTTATTACATTTGGGGAGGTTGCCTTCTCAATTTAAACCCAGATTTATAAATATGTACGCATGCAAGCACATTTTTATATTTTCAGCCCATGTGCAAAACAGCTTGTAGAGTTATCTCAACAGCTACAAGTAGACCAGCAGGTACAGGATCACATTTTCCTCAACACTTTATCTCTCAGCAATCACAGTATACTCTGCAAAATTAAATTTTTCTTTCCAGCAGGACCAAAAGTAGACTGAAAAGTGTAAATCCGACTACATTCCCACCACTACTCAGACTGGTGTATGTTACCTAGAAACACTAGTCATGTTGTCACACATAGTGCCATAACCCCTAAAATGACTTAAGGTGTGATGCCTACAAATAAGTTGTTTTTTTTTTATTATGTTTCTTGTGTTTGCCTGGTTCCAATCAGCTGTCTGCCTAATTTTTGTCTGCTTCCTCTGAATTATGATTGCCAATCCAAGATGAGCTAATCGGAGGAAGGGCAATGAGCAAACTCAGATCTGTGATATATAACATTAAGTATCCTGTTTTTTGCTTATTTTTATGAGTTATTTATAGCACTTTTATTGTCTGCTACATACTTTTCTAGCTAGTTTCATTGTGTGCGAGGTATTAACTGGATATTGTCTACATTTATTAAGCATCTGTTTCGGTTTTTTGTTCTGATTTCCTGCCAAGGAATGTATCATATAACTTGTTTGGAGTTAAAAGCTTTCTCTAGAGTCTCCTTGTTCCTTTATCTGTTTAAAATGTTTCATTTAAAGGTTCACTGCTGCTTTTCTGCTGTGATAGACATTTCTGCAGTTTGTTTGTACCTATCTAGTGTGGGTATTTGTAGCATTGTCCATATTCCGGCTTGTGTTTTGGGCCTAGTTGTTGTGGAGGCTGTGTGTCTGAGCACATGTTCAAGGCCATCTTAGTTTAGCCAAAGCCATACTGCATTTCAGTGAGAGGGGATTGTTTATGGTCATTGGCTGATTGGGGTTACCTGGACTACAGCTTGGAGTAAGCACCTCATTGGTTCTTTCGAGCTTTTTTTTTCAAGTTGTTTCAGGATTCAACTTTCTGTTACCTAAGAAGTTAACTTGTGAGTGTTTCTGCCATTTCACACTGAGCTAATCAGAGGAAGGGCACTGAGTAAACTCGGATCTGTGATATATAACATTAAGTATCCTGTTTTTTGCTTATTTTTACGAGTTATTTATAGCACTTTTTATTGTCTGCTGCATACTTTTCTAGCTAGTTTCACTGTGTGTGAAGTATTAACTGGATATTGTCTACATTTATTAAGCATCTGTTTGGGTTTTTTGTTCTGATTTCCAGACAAGGAGTGTATCAGAATGTATAATATTGTTTCCCACCCTCCCTGCCTATTGGTATCATGTCTTATACTTGGTGGCTTTGCAGTTGCCCGCCCCTACTGTAAATTTGATCTGGGACACTCCTCCCAGTCTAGTGTCATTACCTCATTCTACCTAATCCAGGGAGACCAATTGAGAAGGCCACCCCACCTAGATTCTGCTCCTCCTTTCCCATTTCTACAAAAAAAAAAAAAAAAAAACAACAAAAAAAAATTTTCTAAGCTTGTTTCCTGTAAGTCGTCTAGTCCAGATACAGATTTGCTGTATCCAGGACTGTTTGTAAGCTTCTGAGCCCCCAAGCATTTCTGTGTTGGAGGGAAGCCTTCTAGCTTAATTTTGTTTCTTAGAACTAGACAGTTTTTTTTAGTTTCAGCACTCAAATCTGTTTCTTTGACCTCAGCACTTCTTCAGAATTCATTGTAAGCACTAAATAAGCTACAAATTACTACAGCACTTAACTTTCCTCACTTGTCTAGAGGAAAACAGTTTTTAGTACTTAATAAATAAGCACCTATCCAGGCATGTCTAAGGGTCAGCTGTCAGTGTTTTCTCCTGTCTACGTGATGAATCTGGGCATCTTGGAGCAATGCAGCAATTGCCTCATGTACACAGACAACCCTCTCCTCCTACCACCCAACACTACAACCTGTGAGAGATGCACTTATATAGCCAAACTGGAAGCAAAGCTCTCCTCACCCAAGACTGGACTAGACAGTCAAGAGGAGAAGATAAACACTTGCACCACACCACACTCATCACATAGTCCCTCAAATCCTACACCACCAAAACACACACATAGAAACATAAAACACACACCTACATTTGCGGAGGCTTTCAACAAAATCTACCCAACCAACAGGGACTCCAAAGCAGAAACACAAGCAACCTCCACCCCCCCAACACAACCCAAATGACACATAGCCCACAAACTCAGTGTGCCACTCAACCACAGCCCATAAGGCATAACAACGTACCCAAAACTCTAGTCATAGGTGACTCTATAGTCAGGCACACTGATGTTCCACTCACCAGGCTAAACAAGGAGAAAATTACTGTCAGCTGCCTGTCGGGTGCCAGGATCCACCACATAATGCACGCCAATCAGGTCACTCGACAACAAGTACAAATATGACTCTGTCATTGTCCATGTTGGTGTGAATGAGCTGAGACGTACCTCCCTGGACAACATGAAAAGAGACATGGAGGAGCTGTCTGATCTTGCAGCCCAGTCAGGTATGACCCTAGCCCTGAGTAGCATCCTGCCATAACTCAGAATGATACCACAGTACAAGGACAAAATGATTGACTTCAACTTATGGCTAAGCTTATGGTCTCATTCTAAGGGGATCCAGTAACTATCTGTCTGGGATGACATGATCAACAGACCATGATGCTTTGCCAGAGATGGCCTGCACCTGTTGCCCTTGGGATTCCAGATACTGGCTAAGGCTCTTGCCACCCCTATAGTGCCTTTTTTAGGGAAGGTTCAAATGACAAATTCACCACCATAACAGGTACAAGCAAGCAAGATCTGAGGGTAATGCTACCCAATGCTAGAAGTCTAAACCTCAAAATGCATTCACTCAAGGCACTCCTTAAAATGGAGAACATCGACATCTGTGCAGTGACAGAGACCTGGTTCAAGGCTCCAGAGAAGATCCCTATATTACCCCTATATAACTCATACCACACCTTTCAGCCACCTAACCTGGACCAAAACACTAACATCATTAAGGATATCCACACCTCCAGGCTAGTTGCTCAGCATAATGCATCCGAGATTATCCAAGTGCAACTAACTCTGGGCAAGACCGCAATCCAAACTGTAGCTTGCTACAGATCCCCTATCCCTATCAAGTTAGGAATACAGTGAGATGAATTTAGACACAGTAAAGAATCAAGTTAGGAATACAGTGAGATGAATTTAGACACCGTAAAGAATAGCAATCATCATGGCAAACTGCTAACAGCACAAAGTCTTGAGTCTGCTTGATTTTATTTTTTTCTGACAGGATTTTATTATACAAACTTAACAAAAAATTATTTTCTTATACATTTTGAGTCTTTTAAACAAACTTGGACAACTATTTGAAAGAAAAATGAAGTTTTTTATGTTTTTTTTCTTTGCTTTTTTTCCAGTCAGAAATTTTATTGACTGTTGTGACAGAATGAACCACTCAAAAATGAACTCCCAAGACAACTCATGAAAAAGGATCTACAGTCTATAATGGGCGTATCCAGGAGCTTTCTATAAAATTTGATAAACTTGAGATCAAAATGGACAATATAAAAGAAGATTCCAAGAAATAAACAGAAATGTTAAAAGAGAGCATAAAACAACAATCTGTTCAAATCTCAGCAATAAAAGACACATTGAATGACCTGGATAGCAGAATGGCAGGGAGTGGGAATCACACAGATTTCCTGTTAAAACAAAATACTTTGCTTATGGAAAAACTTGAGGACCTAGAAAGCAGTGCAAGAAGAAATAATATTAAGATATAAAGAATACCAGAAAAGGAAGAAGGAGACAATATGTTGCAGTTTTTAACTGGATGCCTAAAATTCTAAATCTACTAGAAGCTCTCTCTTTTGGTATTGAGAGAGCCCATAGATCTCTTTTGACTTCTTCTTTGAAGAAAAATCCTCCGGTCTCCAGATCTATTATTGTAAAATTTCTCTCTAGCCAAGACAAGGACCTGGTACTGAAGACTGCTTGGGCTAATTCTCTGATAAAAATAATTAATAACACAGTCAGGTTTGACAATGACTATACTGCATCTGTTATGACCAAAAGGAAAGCATGTATTCCATCCATGAAAGACTTAAAAAAGCTAAACATTAAAGCTCAACTACATTTTCCAGCCTGAATTAGGATCTTTTTTACCAGAAGGTCAGAAAACGTTTAATTCTCTAGAATATGCACTGGAGTTTTCTCAGAAAAGAAACTTTTTGATAAATCAGAAAATATGGCTTGGACTCATGTCAGCTTAAAGAGACAAGCAACAAGAAAAGGTTGATCTTCGAAGGACAAAAATAGTAAAAAAAAAAAAATAAAGAAAATAAAGAAAAGTAATGTTGTTCTCATTTTCTATTTAGCCAAAAAAGCTTTCTCACAGGTATTCAACTTTTGTCATCTGTTGCAAGTTCATTATCAAATCCAATGTAAAACAAACAAAAAAATATATACTTTATCAAAATACCTTTTATATAGTATCGGAAATAGTGCATATATTTTATTAATACTGTTACTTAAGTCCCTTTATTATTTATTTTAATTCTCTCTAACATTATTTTCCAACTTTGAGAGTAGTGTGTATGTGGTGAGGTGTGTGTAATGACAGTATCTGAGATAGTGTATATATATATATATATATATATATATATATATATATATATATATATATGTGTGTGTGTGTGTGTGTGTGTGTGTGTGTGTGTGTGTGTATTTATAGACAATAGTGTGTATGTGGGAGGGGGTGTATATTAACATGTTTAACTAATCCATTTAATTTATATATATTTTCGATTCATAATTTCAAGTAATCTGCTCTTTTGTTATTATTGGTTATTCTGTCTAGTGAATGTGGTTGCATGTGATAAGCTTAATCTATGTGCAGTGTGTGCTGTGTTGAGTGGTTTTGGCTGTATGAAAATAATTTATATACATCACTTCACTTTCTTTTAATAGATTTAACTTATGTGGTGTTTGTTAATTACTTGGGCTCTTATTCAAAGAATTAGAGAAGCTATTGACTGTTTTTTACAGTAACTGATTCTTTTCAGTCACTTTTCCTGCCTAATATCAGTTAAATTGCTTTAGAATGTTTTTTCACATACCTCAAGCTGTTTTTCAATTTATAGCAGTCTAGATTCCATATTCAAGCTGCCTGTGCTGCAGAAAATGCATTTTGAACTTTAACCCTCATTTACAGGAAGTGAATTTTTAGAATGTGTTAAAACGAGCAGAAGAAACACAAAAGTAGAACATTTAAAATTAATCTAGTTAATTAACATATTCATGTAGTTTTTATGTTCATTATCTTTTAAAAAGTAGAACAATGAAATTGTGGGAAAAAGAAGACATCTGCAGAATTACAGATACCTGGTACTAATCTCTGTTTAGTGATATCTTGTGGTTATCCTAATTACAGTTCAGTAAAAGTTGTATCCTTTATATAAATGCAGTGTAAATATAATATACTCACTCAGCAGGTCATCACAGTACAGAGGAATACGTCATTTATAGTGATGAAAATGCTTCTTTAAAACAATATTACTGGTTTTAATGTGTCATGAAAGAAGCTGAAAAAATAATATTACTTTAATAATAATGAATTAGACAGTTGCTGCTATGCAGAATACTTTTGATAAACAAAGAAGTACCCATTACAGTAATGGAATTTCCACTACAATTTCTCTGGTTCTGTAACATGCTACCTGTTGTATTGTAAACACAAATATTTACACACTGTCGGACTGGATTTTTGATTATTCAGAACTTGGCATTGTGAGTCCTGATATTTTAAAAGGTAACTTTCCTTAACTGATCCATTATTATCACTGACCTAATATATTGTTTCATATCCACATTTCATTTATGCTAGTACAAACCATTAACTTCATTTCTAGCTATGTCTTATATTTCTGAAATTTTCTAACTTTTGCATTGTTCAAGTGCTATCTGGTATTTTCTACCTGGGTTCCCTCAGAATACAGATTATTCACAAGAATGGATAGTTTCATTAACAAAGATCTAATAAGTAAAATAACTGATCTACTTCTTGCAACAGACAGTGGGACTCCTAAAGGTTTAACCTCATAAAAAAAAATATAATAAGCACATAGACTATGGATGATTCACAGATACTGGAGGACATGAGATATAATACAAAGAGGCAGTTAATCATCAAAACTGTTGGCGAAATACAGAAAACTTAAAAATGCATAGCATTAACGAAGCTGATAGCATAGTAAATAGAGAATGACGTGTCATACATAACATCTGGCAGTGTATTAAAATATTGTTATAGAGAGCTATTAATCATTTGAAAGTTGGTAAGACACAGATTAAACATCCATACTTAAGTAAATGATGCTACATTGCAATTCTATATACATAAGGACATCCACATGCAAAAACTCAAATTGTAATACATATTTACACAGACCATACTCATCTATTCATAAGTAAGGGGTCTACAGATGTATTTACACAAGGTATAGCCAACTGCCTACAAAATCTAAATACCCATATAATCTTTGGTATTACTTCAGTATACAGTTATCTCAATGCTTTCCTTGAAATGCAGTTGTGAAATCTAACACCTGATGTGATGCCCAAAAGAGATATGCAATGTAGCAAAACTATAAAGTTAAACACAAGCAACACTTCATTACTAAAATGCAAGTAAAAACAAGCATGCAGGAAGCTAGCATATGTTATATGGGATAACATATGGTTAACACCACTGCACACTGGTTGCTGTAAAATTATTTTTTTGTTATACAAAATGATTTTTACAGACATTTGACTGGAAACTATTAACAGTGATTATAAACTTACTGTAAGAGAAATATACTTATTTGATGTCTATAAATATATTAATTTTCATATAATAGCATTTATATACATTACTATACTTATATTTTAATATAAGTTGTCTTCTGTGCTATATGAAACAGTTTATAGGAGAAGATGCTTAAACACCTCAATCTGCTCAACATCTGTTGCCTTAATTACTAAGTTTGTTTGCTTATTATTGGAAAATAATATTAATGAACAGATTTAATTATTTGAAATGTTCTGCCTTTGTTAGTGAAATATGTAATTTTATTTTATACTAAACTGACTTTTAAGTCATTTCAAGCATTTTTCATCTCCTGTTGGTATGATGAATACAAAAACTTGATATGCACATCTCAGAATACAGCAATGAAAGTACTATAAGCAAATTTGAAAGTGCATGATACTTAAAATATAATAATAAAAGAATGCTTCCTCTACAGAAGTTAGATGTTAAATGTATATTCCAAGTACTAGAGGTATTTATAATGACATATATACATTCATAATATAGACATTCACTTAAAAACACTCACTCATTTGTATATTTACTCTCATGCATAGATACATAGAATGTATTCACTCTCTTACCTGTTAATATAGATATCAAGCATCTACTCATAATTTACAAACACAAACACACACACACACACACACACACACACACACACACACACACACACACACACAAACACACACAGTTATATGTATACACATCCATGTGAACATATTATGCATATATAAGCACATACAATATACACAGTAAGTAAATATTGTGGGAAGAAATAGCCAGGGAATTGTTAGGGCTAGGCTTGTATAGGCCCTAGGACTGATAGCCTAGTACCAACCTATGAACCTATATAATTTTAAATTGTAACACCTTTTAATTATACTTCCATGTTCTGACTATTACTTTCACCTTTTCACCCATCTTATTAAATGAATGTTAAAAGTTTTATGATACATGATCTTGATATGTATTGGTGGTATGATGTCTGTAGGTTAATGTATTATAGGTGTTGTCAGTTTTACTTTCTTCATATAAATGCTTAAATGCTAGGCTATTTATATTATTTTCTATAGTAGAATTAATTAGAAGAAATTACTGTATAAAATGTCTTGATCAAATAGAAAAATTTGAAATGCATTATTTCTGGCTTATTTGATATATTCAGAAATACATAATATCATTCTTTATTATTAGCATTTCCAACTTTATATTTCTATTATCTTAAATATTAATATTTCTCAAATTAATAATTTATATTATTTTTCCTTTTAACATGACTTGAGTTTGCTCTAAATAGTTATAATTAATAATATTGTTTTAAATTAAGAAGTAGCAGCAATTGTTTAGCTTGTTGACATTGGTTGGCATATTATTTGTATGATTATATCATCAAATCAGGGAATTTTCATTCCACGATGAGTGGTTTGAATGTATATAAGCTTGAAATTTTGCTTTTGTCTTTTTTTGTATCTGTCCATAACAATAAATATTAGTAGTTGTTTATTATATTTTAAGCTAAATCATCTTAATTAAGTACATTTACATGTTATTATGAATGTCAACATATAATTGTCTCTCATTAAACATCAATGGACTTAATAATCCATTGAAGAGGAGTAGCTTAAACAAATATTTAAAACTGCATGAAGCTCACATGATTTTCTTACAAGAAACGCATTTGTTATCTGAAGATGTAGGCAGATTGACATTAAAAGATTATTCAACTCTTATGAGCTCTCATTTTAAATCAAAAAGGAGAGGCAGTCTTATTCTTTGGAGACATTTCTTACTTATGCCTTAAATATTAAAAACCTATTCAGATAAAAATGGCATGTTGGGTTTAGCAGTAGTAGAAACTGACAAAAAATGTATACTTTTGTGAATTCTTACTGGATACCTAGAATTAGAGCCAAAGTTGATAAGAAATATTTGGATATTATAACCTTATTTACAAAAGGTGAATTAATTATTGTAGGAGATTTTAACTGTATTCTTTCTAATAAAGACACAACTACTGATACGGTACCTAAGCTATCCTCAGTAGCTAAACACTTACATCATTTTATTAATTCTCAACATTTGAGAGATATGTATGGTATTTAATCAACTAGCTATTTTAACTTTACACATTATTCTTATAGATTTGGCATCCAGACAAACATTAACACATTTTTTACTTCTAGTAGTTTATTTACTAAAACTGAAGATGTATTGATAACTTCATGTTCTTTATCTGACCACAATGCTATTACATTTATGTTAATGTTAAAACCAAGTAATTTGATTTACTACCAAAGAATCCATGCTTATATAGTAAAATTAAAAGACTTTAAGGAATGGTGTCTAAAAGAAATATATCAATACATTGAAATGAATAATAATGGAGAGGTTTCAAAAGTAATTCTCTAGGATTCTTTAAAAGCTTATCTATATGGAAGAATTAAAAAATAGTACATATGTAAAAAAGAGTGAGATAAGCAGCTGATGTCTTTGCAGTGTAATAAAAATACATTGAAATACAATTTAAAACATTATGACAAATCAGTAAATGCTGAGTTGAAAATATTAAATCAGAAATATCTCGATGTACTTCACCATATAATATTAATAAATCTGGAAAATTTTAAATTACAAACTTACTCAAACTCAAAACCTTACACACGTGGCTGTTAGTTCTAAAAAAATAAAAACTAATCATATTAAATAAATAATTTCCAAACAAGGTGGTAAAAATAAAAAAGTGACTGATTTAAAAGTTATACTAGAATGCTTTAGGAAATATTATGAAGAAATTAATAACAAAGAGACAGACAGACATCAACAACATAACTGATGGCTTTTTTAAAAGACAATACAATGTTTAAATTAACAAAAGAACAAAGATCCAAAATTGATAATTTATTTTCTTTTAAGGGATTAAAAGATCAAATTAATAATCTTAGACCAAATAAAGCCCATGGTCTTGATGGTATAATCCCAGAATTATACAAATTATTACCATAGAATATTTTAAATATCTTATTAAAAGTTTTTGAACAAGTTAAACATAGGTCAGTCACCCTGTCCTGGAAATATTCCCTGATAGCTCCTATCTTGAATGCAAATAAAGATTCTAATGTATAATCTTCTTACCATCCTACTTCATTACTAAATGTTGATTATAACATATTTATGTCTATTCTTGCAAAAAGATTTGAACCTTATTATGCCAGGATTAATAAATGATGATCAGACTTGTTTTATACTACACAGAAATGTTCAGGATAACATAATTAGGCTTAATACTTTAATAGATCTGGCTAATAAAAACAAAAAGAACTAACTACAATTAAGTCTAGATATAAATAAGGCTTTTGATTCTATTAGTTGGAATTATTTGTTCAAAGCACTTAAACAAAATGAAGTTTCCATATATTTGATAAATCTTATAACTCATCTGTATAGTAACTCATTCTATTCTATTAAAGTTTGCTCTTTTCTTTCTAGCTTTTTTTAAATTATTAAAAGGTACAAAACAGGGTTGTCCCTTGTCACCTCTATTATTTGCTGTAGCAGCTAAACCTTTCAAAAACTTATTAGATCTAATGGCAAAATTCAGGGATTCTTGATAGATGAAAGTTATTCTTGCAAAATCCAGTTATTTGCAGATGACATTTTAATAACAACTCGTGATGTTGAAGCTTCAATAGAAAATTTAACTAAGGCGATTAATTACTTTGAAAAAGTATCAGGTTTAATGTTTAACCCTGATAAAACAAAAGCTTTACTTATTAATAAAAAGTTAATAATTATTTAAGAAACTATAAGAATTTTATTTGGGACAATTCACAAATTAATTATCTTGGAATTATAATTAAATTTACTGCAAAAAACTCAACATCAGTAAATTATAATAATTTAATAGACACTGTTACTAAAATAAATATTAATTGGAACATTTGTTTTTACAATGGAAGATAGACTTACTTTAATAAAAATAATAATTTTGCCAAAATGCTTTTCTATTTACAATCACTATTTTTTCTCCCTCCTAAAAAAATCTTTAAAAATTAAATTCTATTCTTCTTAATTTTCTCTGGTTCCCCAATAAACCAAGAATATTCTTTGACTGACATGCTAAAAGTTGGCAAGAAGGTGCATAAAGTTTTCCAAATGTTGAATTATATGCCAAATCCATAATTCTCAATTTAACATCCCCATGGTTAAATTATTCTTACCAATCCACTTGGAAATCCATTCACAAAGGATTAATAAATAATAACAGCTATGCTTTAGAATCTTTCCCTAAATTGGGAATTAATAAATTTTACTGGATCGTGAAAGACTTATGTTTAAATGAAAAAAATACTATTCCTCTCCCTTCATTGAGTACATCCTTATAAAATGCATAAGAATCATGAATTCTAATTATACAGTTAGTTCCCCATATCAAATACTGCGGGTTGTTTGGGAACTTTTAATATAAACAAAATGCTAGACCTTAGAAATGCAAATTGAAGCTTTTGGCATAAATTCTTTATTGGAAATAATCACATAATACAGATTATCTTCTTGCAAGCCATTGTTTAGAAAATAATAATTGGCTGACTATAGAATCTTGTAAAAAAATATGTTAGTGATTAAATCAAAATCTTGATTTTTTTTTCAGAATCAATAGTAACCCAAATAAGAATATAAAATGATAACAGAAGAGTCTGGTTCCATAGATTTATTATTTTGGAATTACTCAACTAAGATTAATGAGAATGCCTTTTCTAATTAAGACGAATGTTTAATTCTTAAATCTGCTGGGAAATCTACTTCTTCTCTTTATTGGAAAATATATAATAGAGATTTCTTCACAGAGCTTTTTTAACTTCACATAAAGTAACTTTAATATATAATTATAGGAAAATTAATTGTTGGAGGTGTAATGAAGTCTCTAATGCAGATTGGTTTCATATAATATTGGATTGTATAATAGTAACTCCTTTTTGGGTTGAATGTAGAAATCTTTCACAAGCTTTGTGGACAGATAATTGTATCATTTCTAACTAATTGAACTTATTTAATGCTCCAGTTCCAGATTCCATTTCTAGGGTGCAGGTGCCTCTCCTTTGGTCCATTTTAGATATAGCAAGAAAAATAATCACAAAGTATTGGAAATGTAAAACTACTCTTTATTTCACTTAATTCATTAATTTAGCAAAAAAATGCTGTAAAAAAACTTTGAATATTACTCATCAGTTTAGATTTTGGTTAAAAGTAAGCAATTTACTTGATACATTTTAATGATTTAGTTTTCTATGTTTGATTTTGTTGTGGACATCTGTAAATAGTTATGTTTTTGTTCTATTTTTTTCAAACAATTGTGAACAATCTTTGTTTTAAAATTAATAAAAATGTTTTAAAAAATGCTGAAGGCTGAAACTGTGTAACCGGAAGTTTGTTATTTTTTGTCTGTCATACTAGGATTATTCTACTAACTCTATCTATAAGCTAAATACAGAGCAATTCATGTCATGACTTAAGGGGGATAAATTTAACCTTGGAAAAATAACTTATTAAATAATATCAATGTCAGTGTCTCACACACTAACATCAAACATCTGGGAGTGACATACAGCACCACTCAGAATGCCTCTAAAGAAAATAATCTAAATAGAATAAAAGACAAGATCAAGAAATATCTAAACAGATGGTCAAAGCCACACTTTAATTTAAGGGAACAAATGGCTGTCATAAAGATGAATATACTCCCAGAATCCTCTTTATCATAAATAATGTTCAGGATTCTGAGAGATTCTCCCCACTTATGCTAATTGAACAGTTAACAAGATGAAAAGAATCTCTGTTTCAGAGACATGGTAAAAATCACACTGAGAAGCACCTCATAATAATCCTGTGACTTTGTTTCTGAATTGGACACTGTGTTGTCAGTCCTGATCATATAGTGCATTCCATACCAGCCCACATATTACAGTAGCATAGTCTTATTCTATGCAAGCGTGCGCACGTGCACACAAACACACGCACACACACACACACACACACACACACACACACACACACACACACACACACACACACACACACACACACACACACACACACACACACACACACACACACACACACACACAAACATAAACATAGTCACACGCACAAAAATCATACACTTATACAGAGTCTGCATTTCCTACCTAATTCCCCTACTGTGATGCACACATGCACATACATTCAGCTGCATTCATGCCCCCATAGACTTTCACATACACATAAACTCACATATATGCAGACAGACAAAGACACACACACACACACACACACACACACACACACACACACACACGCACACGCACACGCACACACACACACACACACACACACACACGCGCGCGCGCGTGCACAATCCCACTGCTCTGCCATACTTACCTTGACCACTACTGCTCCCATAGAAGTGAAAGGGTGAATGTCATCCAAAGATGATGTACACTTTTTCTTCTCAAAGAAAACATTAACTTGGCAAAGTGATTTAAAATTAATTGAGAGCTGTCACCATTTCTGGGTGACAGCACATGTCTAATAAGCATTTACCTCTCCCTCAGACTGCTGCATTAGCATGTGGCTTCTCTAGTAAGACTGCTTTCCATGCTATGTCCAGGGAAAAAACACAGTGGGAGATTAGACTCTGGATCACAAGGCCTTACTGTAATGTAGAAACCTTCTGGGTTAAGCCTTCAGAATTGCAGAAAGCATTTTTATTCCCAGAAAATGTCTTCTCAAAATTCTACAATATAAAATTAATTAAATCAACAAAATAATAATTGCCTTTATCTGACAGAATAAACCACACTGACTTAGTCTAGAAAATGTAGCATATCCAAATGATAAAGGAAGACTAAAAGTGCTGCACTCAAAAATATTATAATACGATCAGCTGATTCACAAAACTGCTCAGGGTGTCAGAATATAGTGAAAAACTGAGAGTTAATAACCCAACATGGGTAACCTTGTTACTGTCTGGTATCAAAGCCAGCAGTGTCAACCCCAAAACAATCCCAGTCACAGTTAAAAAAATGGGTATAGAAGAGTAGAATGTCCATAGTGCTGGCAATCCAAAATCACAAAGCATCTAATGGTAATAGTCCATACAGTAGCAGTTTATGATCTTGTCAGGCTGTATGGGGCAATCCCAAAAAATGAATCAAACTAAAATTCCTAAGTGATGAAAAACTAAGATATCCAAATCCACACTTCTCAAAACCGAAGTGGAATCCTTCAAGGCCCCAGAGCCAGTGGAAACTATGGCCCAAACTGCAGAATCCTATATAAATGCATTCTACGGACATCTCCAGGAATGCATGGATCATGCTATCCCAAACAAAATCAAGACCCAATCATCCAAAGGCAGGCGTTCAGTCTGGTGGACCCCAGCCATAAATAAACTGTACAACAGAAGGAGGAAGCTACTACATGATAGAGCAAAATCCCTAAAAGGTAAGGCATCTCTGATCAGTACTAGCAAAAAATTACGATCCCTCATAAAATCCTCCAAGGCCAGCTTCGAGAGAAAAATTGCACAGGACACTAAAGACAATCATAAGGCTTTTTTCAGTTATGTTCGGAACCTGGTATGCAACTCCCAGACTTGTTCTGAGTTGATTCTAAATGACAAAAAATACACTGAACCCACAGACATCGCCAATATCCTGGCAGACAGGTTCAGTGCAAACTTCTCCCCCCCCCAAAAGAGCAAGTATCTATCCCACCAGAGTGCAGCCTCCCAAACATCTCTGATGCTCAGGTGAAGGCCGCCCTCTCCAAAGCAAAAAACACTGCTTCCATGGGACCAGATGGCGTCCCGGGTTGCGTCCTACATGAACTCCAAGAAGAACTAATCCCTCGAGTAAAACTGCTGTACAATCTCAGCCTCACTATGGGATATGTGCCCAAAGAATGGCGTACAGCAACAGTGGTCCCACTCCACAAAGGTGGCGCCTGTGCGGACCCTGGAAACTATTGCCCCATAAGCCTGACTAGCCTAGTCTGCAAGGCTATGGAGAGGATCATGGAACTCATTAACAAAGACATTGGGGACCTACAGACACTAGATCCTACCCAATTTGGCTTCGTCAAGGGCAGATCCTGCCTTTGGAACCTGGTCGACTTCATCGAAACAGTCACCAAGGCCATAGATGAAGGGAAGGTAGTCCACACAGCCTATCTTGACCTCGCAAAGGCATTTGACACAATACCCCACTCGGGCATCATAGATAAGCTATCCAGCCTAAATATAAACCCCTATGTCACAAGATGGGTCGCAAACTGGCTCGAAGACAGAACCCACAGAGTCAGATTTGCTGGGGCCATGTCAGAATAGAAACCAGTCACAAGTGGCATCCCATAAGGTTCTGTCCTGGGACCTCTCTTGTTCGGTATTTACTTTTCTGAGGTACAGGCCAACGTGGGAGGACTATGGCTCACCAAGTTCGCAGATGACTTGCAAACTGGGCATCATAACTGACTCTCCAGCTGACACAAACATCCTTCAAAAAGGTCTCAGAGAGATGGATAACTGGTGCCAGAGCCATGGTCTAAAGCTAAATGCCAAAAAGTGTATAGTCATACCCTTTGGCAAAAACAATGTGCCCACAAATTACCACATAGGTGGTAACCCATTAAGTACAGAGAAAGTAATTAGGGATCTGGGGACCCAAGTTGATAGCAATCTCTCCTTTGACAACCACATTGCCAAAGTGGTTAGAAAGACCTTCTACATAGCCCACCTCATCATGAAAGGATTCACATCTAGATCAAGAGAGGTAATCGTGCCCCTTTATTCATCCCTCATCAGGCCCATCATAGAATACGATGCCCCCTTTGGGATGTACCTTACCCGACACCTGCAGCAATTAGAAAGACCCCAAAAGTACCTCACCAGGAGGATCAAGGGACTCAAACAGATGCCATATGCTGCTCGGTTAAAAAAACACCAGCTCTACTCAGTTGCATACCGCCTACTTCGAGGCGATC
This sequence comes from Protopterus annectens, assembly GCF_019279795.1. NCBI lineage: Eukaryota > Metazoa > Chordata > Ceratodontiformes > Protopteridae > Protopterus > Protopterus annectens. Next base: position 1,071,338,814 of record NC_056727.1, read on the forward strand.
TATGCCTGATATATAAAGCTATGTCCAACCCAGAATTAATGGACATGCTCCACCTCAGTAAATCTAAATCCCTTAGAGCCACGCGCTCGAGGGACTTGAACCTCAGCACAGAAATAAATAAAACATGCTGGAGGGACAGATTCATAACCCAGAGGCTCCCTTTGCTCTGGAATAGAATTCCAATTCATGTTAGGCAGAGCACCTCACTGACTCTCTTCAAGAAGAATCTTGATGAGTGGATGGGGGATCATAGGTTTGTCCCGGGGATTACTTCCGTGTCACTATTAGACAGAGGCACAGTAAACTAAACTTTAAAAAGGGCACAGTATACTCAAATCAAGGGGTGGCGTAAGCCAAACACAATCGGGCTAGGCTTATAAATGCCCCAGGGCAGATAGCCTAGTATGAACCTATGAACCTACGAACCTAAGAGAAACTTCAGAACTAATTGAAAATTAGATTAATTAGAGCAAACTAGCTATTTCTGAATTTATAAAGGAGATTCCCAGAATATACAGGAAATACAAAAATAATGGTAGAATGGCTCAGGATTACCAGTTGAAAAAATAAAATAGTATCCAAAATGTATAATGGCAATAGAGATAATATCCATATTCCCCATGGTTTAATGCATTATACAGTGAAGATTCTGATTTATCTGGATTTTTTTGTTGTTTTTGTCTATCTGGCTTTTCTGTGTGACCTTTTTACTTGTGGTTTTGGTACTTTTAAATATATACCCTATACATAATGTCAATACACACAATTCAAGATTACTCAGGACCACTTACCAGTGAAACTGGCTTCTTTTGACATGTCATTCTCACCAAACTACTTACTGTACTCACTGACCTGGGTATTCTGCACTAAAACATACAACAGTACACATCTCCTGAATATTTAAACACAGGCGATCCCATCATTATACTGATGTCTGTCACTCCCTTATCAAATACTATGACATTAACAGATGGGTCATGAAAACTGATCTAACATTAAAGGGATGGAAGAACTCAGCAACACTGATATAGAAGTCTCTCAAAACATCACAAAAAGTCTGAAAATATCTCAAATAAAATACCAAATTATGGAGCACATTTTGTCTTTAATATTTCTTGGTACAAATGTTTACTGGGATTGTATTATGCATGTGCTATATGTTTCAGTACTATGCTACAAACGGTATATTTTAAGTTCAAAATCTGTTTGCCATTTTACAATCTACTGTCTTTCTAACTAAGTGTACTCATTTGCACATCAATAATTATCTTTTTTCATATGTCAATGAGCTATGTAATGTCTGACTGAAAATGATTGGCTAGATTATAAATTATATATAATGTTTTCAACTGGAAGTGTCTCGGTATGGTTTGTGATGTAAAATGCTTACAACTAGGATTGTGTTGGTGTGATTTTTTTCATTTGTATATATGTATGATTGTCCATGTAGTAAGTTATGGTTTAATAAATACATTTTTTGTTTAAAAAAGGCAGGAATTGAATAATTTATGTAGTGTTGCTTAGGTTATATGATATATAGCAATATATGTGAAGCAAAAAGTTTGTTATGTTAATTATAGTGTGATTACATTTATATGAATGTAAATTTGCCTATGTCACAAGTGATAATTCAATAAAGGTGTTTGGAAATAATAATGATAATTATCTTTTTTATATAACTTTAAAAGCATTTGAAAAGTTTTGTCTGACAGCAACAACAACAATAATAATAATAATAATAATAATAATAATAATAATAATAATAATAATAATACCCCTTTGTTAAGCATGTAGGCCCAATGGACACAGTCCCTTTCAGGGACAGCCTAGGAGCAACGTCTGGATAAGTGACTTACACAAAGTCACACAGCAGGCAAATGTAGACTAAAAGAATCAAACCTTATACCACAAGAAGTACAGCTCACAGCCTTAATCCTTGGTGTCAACTGCCAGACTGCTCTAACATAAGTCATGTTGCCTTGTGTTTAGTTACCTACTGACATCAATGTAGATCTAAATTATGTCCAATGGTTGTGGTTCCATGAGTGTAGCTCCAACTGAGGTCACAGTAGTAGACATAAACCTCTGCTTTTCTCATGCTCTTATTAACAGCACTCACATCTGTTGACCTCTAGCCTTCAGGACCCTTGTTCTTGTTCCATAACCTATTGCAAAGTTTAGCTAGAGTAATTGCCAGTTGTTTCCTCATTTTTTTCACAGTTTCTATAATACATATTGCCAGCATGGGCAAGCCAGGCATATGCTATATACACCATAATTTATATATATTTTAAGTTATTTTGTGCAATGAAGCATTTAAATTTAATTTAAAATGTGGCACATTTATTGTGGTGTATGGTTATAAGTAATTTTTGTGTTGGAATAACTGACCAACTGCTAATCATGAGCGGACAGGTGATCCGCTGTGGCAACCCCTAACCAGGAAAAGCCAGAAGAAGAAAAATAAAAAAAAAAAAAAGTATTCTGCCAGAAACATTAATTCTTTATATTGTTGGGGTGAGGAACTACACTTGTGACAATAGGGTGCATTCTGGAAATTGGTATACATTTCAAGAAATTCTAGATATGCCCTGGTCATCCAGATGGATTGCCTTGTCTAGTTTAATCTCTAAAATTCTAAAGACCTTTCATGGCTATCTCTTCCATGAAATGACAGAAACAAACCTACACTTTTTGGCCACATTATCGATGAGTATGATAAAGCCTTTCTCCTCTTCAGTAAATAAAGTGTCATATCTCACTTTCTTGCTTTCTTTGTAGGATGCAGGCAGTGTTTATTTTCCCCAACCTATGATGTCATGTTATTCAAGAGATTCTGTGTGTTTCCATTTATTTTTTTTTTTCCGTATGCATTTTGTTTCACAAAAAAGTTTGCTGATTCTGTGATTGCATTTTTTATGAATCCTTACTGTTCACCCATACTATTGTCATTTGTATTTTATATAGTTTATTAAGGTACTGTCTCATTTTGTTTCAGAGTCTGTGCCTCTGAAATACAGACCTTTAGTTTTGTTTGGCATGACTTTAGTTAAGTTACTTCTGAACAATATTCAAGCAGCAAAGCCAAAGGAGGTGATGTTTCAATAAATATTAAAGATATACACACCTCCATACTGGTCAAATAGTATGATGCACAGGAGATGCTCCAGGTGCAGTTAACAGCTGACTAGACCTCTATTCAAATTATATTTAGCTACAGGCCCCCAATGTTGACTTAGGACACCCACATTGCTTATCTGGACCTCCTCAAATTTATTAAGATTTAACCCTATACCCAGATCCTAGAGTATTTTAACTACCCAACCATTGACTGGAAGAACTACTCGAGCCGGAGCACAAATGCTCAAAGATTCCTTGACTTTGTCATTGCCAGTGCCTTGGATTAGCTGGTTGACACTACCACAGGAGGTGACAACATCTTGGACTTGGTACAAACCAACACAGGAAAACACTGCAGCATCTCCACAATGTCATCATCTCTGTGGTAAGATCAGACCACAAAGCAGTCACCTTTGAAGTCACCATCTCCCCTGACCTTCCCAGCTAGGGTTAAACAAAAAACTTTCTCCAAAGCTGATTACAACCTCCTGAGGGAAGGTCTAAACAGCTTCACAGCCCCCTCCCCAACAGTAGGAACTGGCACTAATGTCCAAACCTAACCAAAGTACTATATGATCATTTAGATAAATGTATGGACTCAGCAATACCTGACAGGACAAAATTGCCTCCTCTGGTGGACATCCATTATAAATAAACTCTACAACAAAAGGAAAAAATTTCTGTCCAGAACCAAGATGGAACAGGTGCCAAATTGGAAATAATCTCTCCTTGGCCTAAACAGGCAAATAAGGGTATTAGTGAAGGCCTCCAAAGATAACTTTGAGTAAAACTGGCCACATCTACTAAAGACAATCATAAGGCCTTCTTCATATATGTCTGTAATCTAGGGGAAACACACAAATCTGCTCAGAACTGATGGTCAAGGACACCACATAGACAAATGCTGTGGATATAGCCAACCTGCTGGCAGACAGGTTTGGTGAAAACTTTATCCCTTTGTCCCCTAATCAGTAATCCAGGATATCCCCAGCACCTGCCTCCCACCCCTTATCTCTAGGAAACAAGTCATTATCTATGTCATTATCACCATCTGATTCAAAATAATTTGCTTGCTGAATGCCAACATGGCTTTAGGCCATTCTATAGTACCACAACCTCCCTCCTGTCCTTCTCTAACTCTATTAACAAAAACAGAAATAATAATATTCTTACATCTGCTCTCTTTATTGACCTGTCAAAAGCTTTTGACATGGTTAACCACACACTGCTAATAAATATTCTCAAGTCCACCCAAATTAATTTCTCAATTACATCTAGAAATGAAACGCTCATATCTCCTGATATAACAACCTAACTCCTAGGAGTAACTATTGACAACCACCTCTCCTTTGATACTCATATAAACAATACAGTAAAAACTGTCAACAAAAAATGGGCTCCCTCTACAGGATTAAACCATTCCTTACTCCATTAGCCAGATCTACTATCGCCCACTCCCACCTAATCTCTACACTTCTTTATGCCTTTCCTATCTGTACTAACCTGTCTAAACTTAATCTCCTGAAACTAGCTAAATCCTACAATAACATTGCCAGATTTGCCACTGGACAACCCATCAGAATCCATCACTGTCAGAATCTATTACAGCTAGGTTGGCTGGACCTTCAGAATCAGCTAATTTTTAACCAACTTACATTTGCCCATAAGACCCTTTACCAACCTCATAAGACTCCAATACTATCTTCCCTGATCAGTCCCTACAAAAATCTGAACATCATACGCTCTTCTAATAAACTACTAGTTTGTACAACCAAATCCAACAACATGGCAGGGGACTCTCTTCTAAATACAGTTTGGAAAAACTGGAATCTACTTCCTAGTGATCTTACATCACTTTCCTCCCTACCAATTTTCAGACAGAAAGTTAAAATATACCTCAGAAAACACTGGCTATGTCCTAGTTGCAACCCCGTCTAACCTTTACTTGTGTGTTACACTTTTTCTTTCTTTCTCCTTTCTCTTCTTAGACCGTGTTATTTACTTCTGCTGAAATGATAAATGCAAGCTAAGTAATCAGCTATAAATTACTTTGGAAGAGCATTAACCAGATGATATTTCCTACTCTAGATTGGAATAGGAAATTAACTCTTTTGTCATATGTTTTTAATTTGTACTTTGTCATATTGAAAAGAACTGTAACAGTGCTAAATGTTATCCTTTGTAACTGTCAAATTAATTTTTTAATCATTTATTTTTATTTTGGAGCTTATCTCCCCGGGTCTCTACTGAAAATGGACATATATCCAGTTGGACTAGCCCGGTCAACAAATGTAAAATAAAATAAAAATAAATAAAATAAACATTAACGCCCTCTCAAAGGCTAAAAACACAGCTTCCATGGGACCTGATAATATTCCAGGCTGCATCCTTCATCAACTCAGGCAGGAACTCACAGCACCATTAGGCACCCTATTCAACCTAAGCCTGAATACCGGTTTCATCCCAGCCAAGTGGAGGACGGCCACTGTCATCCCTCTGTACAAAGGTGAAGCACCCACTGATCCAGGCAATTATAGACCCATCAGCCTAACTAGCCTGATTTGCAAGGCCATGGAACTCATTATCATGGACCACATTAACAAGGACATCAGCAGCCTCCAAACGCTTAATCCCACACAGTCTGATTTTGTCAAGAGGAGATCATGCCTGTTAAATTTGGTAGACTTCTTTGAGTCAGTCACCAAAGCCATGGACGAGGGGAAGATGATGCACACCTCCTACCTTGACCTGGCCAAGGCCTTCAACACTATTCCCCACTTGAGCATAATAGATAAACTATCCCAGCTTGGTGTAAATTTGAATGTGACCAGATGAGTAGCTAACTGGGTCACTGATAAATCTCACTCAGTCAAAATAGGAGAAGCTGCCTCAAGTAGTAGACCCGTGAGCTAATCGAAGGAAGGACACTGAGCAAACTCGGATCTATAATATATAACATTAAGTATCCTGTTTTTTTGCTTATTTTTTTGAGTTATTTATAGCACTTTGTCTACTGCATACTTTTCTAGCTAGTTTCACTGTGTGCGATGTATTAACTGGAAATTGTCCACTTTTATTAAGCATCTGTTTGGGTTGTTTGATTCTGATAACTTGTTTGCAGTTAAAAGCTTTCTCTAGAAGCTCTTTTAATCTGTTTAAAACTTTCATTTAAAGGCTCACGGCTGCTTTTCTGCTGTGAGAAACATTTCTGAAGTTTGTTTCTACCTATGTAGTGTGGATATTTGTAGCATTGTCCATATTTAGGCTTGTGTTTGGGCCTAGTATTTGTGGATGCTGTGTGTCTGACTACATGTTCAAGGACATCTTGGTTTAGCCAAAGCCATTGGCTAACTGGGTCACATGGACTACTGCTTAGAGTAAGCACCTAATTGGTTCTTTTGAGCTTTTTTTTAAAGTTGTCTCAGATTTCAACTTTCTGTTACCTAAGAAGTTAAGTTTGTGAGTGTTTCTGCCATTTCACACTGAGCTAATCGAAGGACACTGAGCAAACTTGGATCTATAATATATAACATTAAGTATCCTGTTTTTTTTTTTTGCTTATTTTTTTCAAGTTAATTATAGGACTTTGTCTACTGCATACTTTTCTAGCTAGTTTCACTGTGTGTGAGGTATTAACTGGAAATTGTCCACTTTTATTAAGCATCTGTTTGGGTTGTTTGATTCTGATAACTTGTTTGCAGTTAAAAGCTTTCTCTAGAGGCCCCTTTATCTGTTTAAAAGTTTAATTTAAAGGTTCACTGCTGCTTTTCTACTGTGAGAAACATTTCTGACGTTTGTTTCTACCTATGTAGTGTGGATATTTGTAGCATTGTCCATATTCAGGCTTGTGTTTGGGCCTAGTGTTTGTGTAGACTGTGTGTCTGAGCACATGTTCAAGGACATCTTGGTTTAGCCAAAGCCATTAGGCATTTCAGTGAGAGAGGATTGTTTAAGGTCATTGGCTGACTGGGTCACCTGGACTACAACTTAGAGCAAGCACCTCATTGTTTTTTTAAGCTTTTTTTAAATTTGTCTCAGGTTTCAACTTTCTGCTACCTAAGAAGTTAAGTTTGTGAGTGTTTCTGCCATTTCACACTGAGCTAATCGAAGGAAGGACACTGAGCAAACTTGGATCTATAATATATAACATTAAGTATCCTGTTTGTTTGCTTATTTTTTTGAGTTATTTATAGCACTTTGTCTACTGCATACTTTTTAGCTAGTTTCACTGTGCATGAGGTATTAACTGGAAATTGTCTAATTTTATTAAGCATCTGTTTGGGTTGTTTGATTCTGATAACTTGTTTGCAGTTAAAAGCTTTCTCTAGAGGCTCCTTTATCTGTTTAAAATTTTAATTTAAAGACTCACTGCTGCTTTTCTGCTGTGAAAAACATTTCTGCAGTTTGTTTCCCACCCTCTGTCCCTATTTGTATGCTGTTCTTATAGTTGGTGGCTTTGCAGTTGCCCGCCCCTACTGTAAATTTGATCTGGGGCACTCCCCACAGTCTAGTGTTATTACCTCATTCTACCTAATACAGGGAGAACATTTGAGAAGACCAATCCACTTATTTCTGCTCCTCTTTCTCTCTTTCCACTAAAAAAAAATTCTAAGCTTATTTCCTGCCTTTTCTGTGGGTAGTCTAGTCTGGATACAGATTTGCTGTGCCCAGGACTGTTTGTGGGCTTCTGAGCCCCCAAGCCTTTCTGTGTTGGAGGGAAGCCTTCTAGCTTAAATTTTTTAGTTTCAGCACTCGTCTGTTTCTTTGAGCTCAGCACTTGTTCAGAACTCATTGTAAGCACTAAATAAGCTACAAATTACTACAGCACTCAACTTTCCTCACTTGTCTAGAGGAAAACAGTTTCTAGTGCTTAACAAATAAGCACCTATCTAGGCATGTCTAAGGGTCAGCTCCCAGTGTTTTCTCCTGTCTACCTGATGAATCTGGGCATCTTGGGGCAATGCAGCAATTGCCTCATGTACACAAACAACCCTCTCCTCCTACTACCCAACACTACAACCTGTGAGAGATGCACTTATATAGCCAAACTGGAAGCAAAGCTCTCTTCACCCAAGACTGGACTAGATAGTCAAGAGAAGAATGTAAACACTTGCACCACACCACACTCATCACATAGTCCCTTAAAACCTACACCACCAAAACACACATATAGAAACACAAAACACACACCTACATTCATGGAGGCTCTCAGTAAAAACCTTCCCAAGCAACAGGGACCTCCAAAGCAGAAACACAAGCAACCTCCACCCCCAACACAACCCAAATGACACATAGCCCACAAACTCACTGTGTCACTCAACCACAGCCCATAAGGCATAACAACGTACCCAACACTCTAGTCATAGATGACTCTATAGTCAGGCACACTGATGTTCCACTCACCAAGCTAAACAAGCAGAAAATTACTGTCAGCTGCCTGTCAGGTGCCTGGATCTGCCACATAATGCATGCACTCAGGTCACTCCACAACAAGTACAAATATGACTCTGTCATTGTCCATGTTGGTGTGAATGACCTGAGACATACCTCCCTGGTCTACATGAAAAGGGACATGGAGGAGCTGTCTGATCTTGTAGCCCAGGCAGGTATGACCCTAGCCCTGAGTAGCATCCTACCATCACCCAGAATGATACCACAGTACAAGGACAAAATGATTGACTTCAACAATTGGCTAAGCTTCTGGTGTCATTCTAAGGGGATCCAGTATCTGTCTGCCTGGGATGACATGATCGACAAACAACAATGCTTTGCCAGAGATGACCTGCACCTATCGCCCCTGGGATTCTGGATACTGGCTTAGGCTCTAGCCACCACTATAGTGCCTTTTTTAGGCAAGGTTCAAATGACAAATTCACCACTGTAACAGATACACGCAAGCAGAATCTGAGGGTATTGCTACTCAATGCTAGAAGTCTAAACCTCAAAATGCACTCACTCGAGGCACTCCATAAAATGGAGAACATCGACATCTGTGCAGTGACAGACACTTGGTTCAAGGCTCCAGAGAGTACCCCTGCATTACTAGGCTGTAATTCATACCACATCTTTCAGTCACCTGACCTTGATCAAAACACTAAAGGCAGAGGTGTGTCCATATTCATTAAGGATATCCACATCTCCAGGCTAGTTGCTCAGCATAATACATCCGAGATTATCCAAGTGCAACTAACTCAGGACTGCAATCCAAATTGTAGCTTGCTACAGATCTCCCACCATGCCCTAGGATTCCCACTCCTCATTTCCTGATACACTGGAAAATATTAGGGTACAACTTAACACCCTAATAATGGACGATTTCAACTACCCCACCATTAACTGAGAAAACTACTCATGTACCAATGCTTGTGCTCAATGTTTTCTGGAATTCATAAATTCCAATGCCTTGGATCAACTTATCCACACCCCCACCAAGGGCAGCAATATCCTAGACTTGGTTATTACCAACATGAGCAACCGGTGCTCCACACCAGAGGTCAATTCCTCTTTGGTCAGATCCGACCACAAGCTAGTCACCCTAGACATCCACATCCCTCCCCCACCCCCCATTAGGGAAACCACCATAAAAAATTTCTCCAAAGCCAACTTCCTGCTTCTTAAGACAGAAATGGCAAACTTCAGGACACCCATGCTGACGGACAATAGAGGTATGACTGCTGATCCTACACAAATGCACTTTATAAGCACTTACACGAGTGCATGGATCATGCAATCCCTAACAGAACTAAGATGCTATCCTCCAAAAAAAGGAAGCCAATCTGGTGGTCCCCTGCCATAAGCAAACTCTACAACAGAAGAAAGAAATTGTTGCAAAAAAGAGTAAAATCCCATGATTGGAGGAACTCCCTGGTCAGCCTCAATAAGAAGCTGAGATCCCTCATAAAATCCTCCAAAGCATGTTACGAAAACAAAATCGCCACTGACTCTAAAGACAACCACAAAGCACTCTATAGCTATGTCAAGAATCTCAATGGCAACACTCAGATCTTCCCTGAGGTACAGCACAATGCCACTAAATATACAGAACCAACTAATATTGCCAACATCCTGGCAGATAGGTTCAGTGCTAACTTACCCCCCTCTCATCCCCTAAAAGGCCCAACTCTATACCGGGAGAATGCAAAGTTCCTGCAATCACGGCTGCATAGGTAAAAAACACACTCTCCAAAGTCAAGAACACAGCATCCATGGGACCTGACAACATCCCAGGCTGCGTTCTACATGAACTACAGAACTATCTGGCACCCCTCCTAAGTACCATGTTCAATCATAGCCTCACCTTAGGCTATGTGCCCACTGAATAGCGACAGTGACGGTTATCCCACTCAACAAAGTGGAAGCCACCACAGACCCCGGAAACTACCACCTCCTTAGCCTGATAAGCCTGGTCTGCAAGGCTATAGAACGTATCATCATGGAACTTATAAACAATGACATTGGTAATCTCCAAACTCAGGACCCCATCCAGTTCGGGTTTGTAAAAGGCAGTCTCCTAAAGTCTCATGTCTCCTAAACCTGAGAGACTTTTTTGAAGCGGTCACCAAAGCCGTAGATGAGAATAAGGTGGTTCACACAGCCTATCTAGATCTCGCCAAGGCTTTTGACACCACCCCCCACTCTGGAATTATAGATAAACTCACTAAACTAGGTATAAATCCCTATGTCACAAGATGGGTTGCCAACTGGCTCACTGACAGAACCAACACTGTGAAAGTAGCAGACTCCAAATCCAACTTCAGACCAGTGACAAGTGGAGTACCACAGGGTTCAGTCCTGGGTCCTCGACTGTTTGGCATCTACTTCTCTGAAGTACAGGCTAACACAGAAGGTCTTTGGCTAATGAAGTTCGCAGATGACTGCAAACTAGGAGCCATAATCAAAACTCCAAAAGATGTGGACATCCTACAAAAGAGCCTCGCTGAGGCAGATGCCTGGTGTCAAAGCCATGGCCTCTAGCTCAATGCCAAAAAGTGCATTGTCATCCCTTTTGGTACCTATGAACTACCACATAGGCGGTAGTCTACTTAACACTGAAAGTGTGATAAGAGACCTTGGGACACAGGTGGACAGCAGTCTCGCCTGTGATAATCACATCGCCACAGTAGTCAGGAAATCCTTCTACGTGGCACACCTCATCACAAAAGGTTTCTCATCCAGGAAAAAAGAGGTCATTGTTCCCTCTACTGCCACTCATTAGACCCATTATAGAGTACAATGCCCCTTTTGGTATGTACCTCACAAGACATCTACAACAACTGGAAAGGCCGCAGAAATACCTCACAAAGAGGATTACCGGCCTCAAACAGATGCCCTATGCAGACCGTCTCAAAAAACTGCAGCTTTACTCCGTCACATATCGTCTACTCAGAGGCAGTCTCTGCCTAACACACAAAGCTATGTCAAACCCAGAGCTTTTGGACATGTTCCACTTAAAGAAATCCCAAGCCCTCTGAGCTACACGTTCTAGGGATCTAAACCTTGTCACCACAATAAACAGAACATGTTGGAGGGATAGATTCCTGTATCAGAGACTTCCCATACTCTGGAACAAACTACATATCTATATCAAACAAAGCTCCTCATTAGCACTGTTCAAGAAAAATCTTGATGATTGGATGGGAGATAGGAAATTCACCCCGGGATCACTTCTGTGGCTCTGCTCGACATTGGCATAGGAAAATAATTTTCTTGGATGAAGAAAGTCAGGTTACCTTTTAGCTAGGCTTATATAGACCCCAAGGCCAATAGCCTAATACCTACCTATGAACCTATAATGAGCAGTGTAACCCAGGGATCAGTCTTGGGGTCCCTGCTGTTTGTGATATACTTCTCCGAGATGCAAGCCAAAACCAGAGGCCTATGGCTGACCAAGTTTGCAGATAACTGCAAGCTGGGTGCTATCATCAACTCCCCTAGTGATGTAGACATACTGCAAGGGGGTGTCATGCAGACAAATGACTGGTGCCAGAAACATGGCCTCAAACTAAATGCCAAAAATGCATCATCATCTCCTTTGGGGAGAGTGATGTCTCCACAAATTATCACATTAATAACAATGTCCTAAGCACGCAAGTAGTTGTGAGGGACCTGGGCACCCAAGTTGACAGTAATCTAACTTTTGCCCACGGTGTTGCCTCCATTGTACAGCAAGCTTTCTACATGTCTCACCTCATTAGTAATGGTATTTCTTCCGGGAACAAGGAAGTCATAACTTCCCTGTATTTCTCCCTTGTCAGGCCCATCATCGAGTATAATGCCCCTTTTGGCATGTACCTCGCAAAGCACGTGCAACAGCTGGAGAGACCACAGAGGTTCCTGACCAGGAGAATCCAAGGCTTCAAAAGTCTATCATTCAAGCCCTGTCCCTCTACTGTGTCTCATACAAACTCCTCAGAGGTGATCTATGCCTGGCATACAGAGCAATCTCTGATTCCACCTTGATGAAATTGCTGCATATCTGCAAGCCAAACTCTACTTACGTGACCCATAGGCAAAACCTCAACTTGGTCTGCGACATTAATAGGACTTGCTGGTGGGACAGATTTGTCTCCCAGAGAACCCCCATCTGTGGAATAGACTGCCTCTCTACATCAAGCAGAGTACTTTATTATCCCTCTTTAAGACTAGGAAGCCTTAAACTGATACAAGCACTCAACTCTTCTTGTTAATAAGGAGAAATTAATTGTAGGCACTAAACAGCCTATAATTGCAAAGTACCTTGCTAAGGTAAGGGAAAACAGCTCCTGTAATTTACAAAAAAAAAAAAAAAAAGCACCAAACCAGGCATGCCCAAGGGTCAGCTTCCGGTGATTTCTCCTGTCCACCTGGTGAATCTGGGCATACTGGGGCAATGCAGCAATTGCCTCATGTACACAGACAACCCTCTCCTCCTACTGCCCAACACTACAACCTGTGAGAGATGCACTTACATAGCCAAACTTGAAGCAAAGCTCTCTCCACCCAAGATTGTGCTAGACAGTCAAGAGAAGAAGGTTAACACCCACACTACACCTCAAGCAACACATAGCTCTTCTAAACCCACACCACCAACACCCACACATAGCAACACTAAATCCACATATGCGAAGGCCCTTAACTGTAACCTGCCCAAGCAACAAGGACCTCTGAAGCTGAAATGCAAACAAACACCAATCACAACCAAAGTGTCACATAGTTCACAACACCAGTGTGCCACCCAGCAACAGCCCCTAAGGCAAGACAATGTACCTAACACTTTAGTCATAGGTGACTCTATAGTCCGGCACACTGATGTCCCACTCACCAAGTTGAACAAGGAGAAAATTACAGTCAGCTGCCTGTCGGATGCCAGGATCCACCACATAACACATGTACTCATGTCACTACACAACAAGTACAAATATGACTCTGTCATTGTCCATGTTGGAGTGAATGACTTGAGACGTACCTCCCTGGACTACATATAAAGAGACATGGAAGAGCTCTCGGATCATGTGTCCCAGGCAGATATGACCCTAGCCCGGAGTAGCATCCTGCCTTCACCCAGAATGATACCACAATATAAGGATAAAGTGATTGACTTCAACAATTGGCTAAGCTTCTGGTGTCATTCAAAGGGAATCCAGTATCTGTCTGCCTGGGACGACATGATCGACAAACCATGATGCTTTGCCAGAGATGGTCTGCACCTGTCGTCCCTGGGATTCAGGTTACTGGCTAAGGCTCTTGCCACCCCTATAGTGCCTTTTTTAGGCAAAGTTCAAAGAACAAAACCACCACCGTAACAGGTACAATCATGCAAAATCTGAAGGTAATGCTACTCAATGCTAGAAGTCTAATCCTCAAAATGCACTCTCTCGAGGCACTCCTAAAAATGGAGAACATCGATATCTGTGCAGTAACTGAGACCTGGTTCAAGGCTCCAGAGAGCACCCCTGCAATACCAGGCTACAACTCTTACCACACTTTTCAGCCACCAAACCAGGACTGAAACACTAATGGTGGAGGAGTGTCCATATTCACCAAGGATATTCACACCACCAGGCTAGTTGCCAAACACAATGCATCTGAAATTCTCCAGGTGCAATGAACAATAGGTAAGACTGCAGTCCAAACTGTAGCTTGCTACAGATCCCCCACCATGCCCCAAGATTCTCACTACACCTTTCTAAACATACTGGAAAATATTAAGATAGAACCAAACACCCTAATACTGGGTGATTTTAACTACCCTGCCATTAACTGGGAAAACTACTCGTGTACCAACACATTTGTCCAATGGTTCTTGGAATTCATAAATTCCAATGCCCTGGATCAACTAATCCATAGTCCAACCAGGAGCTCCAATATCCTAGACCTGGTCATTGCCAACATGGGAAATCAATGCTCCACACCTATGGTCACCCCCTCATTGGTCAGGTCTGACCATAAGCTAACCACCCTTAACATTCCCATCCCACCCCCACCCCCCAGTAAGGAAACCTCCATAAAAAACTTCTCCAAAGCCAACTTCATGCTACTCAAGTCAGAAGTTACAAACTTCATGACACCCATGCAGACGGGAACTGAAAGTTCGACTGCTGAATCCTACACTAAGGCACTGTATGAGCACATCCACTCATGCATGAATCGTGCCATCCCAAATAGATCCAAGATGCTCTCCTCCAAAAAAAGGAAGCCAACCTGGTGGTCCCCTGCCATTAACAAACTTTACAACAAAAGGAAGAAACTGTTGCAGAAAAGAGGAAAATCCCAGGATGCAAAAAACTCCCTTGCCGGCCTCTGTAAGAAACTGAGATCCCTCATAAAATCCTCCAAAGCTAGTTACGAAAATAAAATTGCCAAAGATTCCAAAGACAACCACAAGGCATTCTATAACTATGTCAAGAATCTAAATGGCAATGCTCAGATCTTCCCTGAGCTAAAACAGAACGGCATTAAATATACTGATCCCAAGGATATTGCCAATATCCTGGCAGATCGATTCAGTGCCAACTTCACCCCCCTCTCACCCCCTAAATGGCCCATCTCAATACCAGAAGATTGCCAAATTCCGGTAATAATGGCCAAACAGGTAAAAAACGCACTCTCCAAAGCTAAGAATACAGCATCCATGGAACCAGATGACATCCCGGCCTGTGTACTATATGAACTACAATATGAACTGGCACCTCACTAAGTGTCATGTTTAATCATAGCCTCACCTCAGGTTTCATGCCCACTGAGTGGCACAGAGCTACAGTTATCCCATTCCACAAGGGGGGATCCACCTTGGATCCCGGAAACTACTGTCCCATCAGTCTGATGAGCCTTATCTGCAAGGCCATGGAGCATATTATCATGGAACTTATAAACAAAGACATTGGCAACCTTCAAACACTGGACCCCACCCAGTTTGGGTTCATGAAGGGCCGATCTTGTCTCCTGAACCTAATTGACTTCTTTGAATCAGTCTCCAAAGGCATGGACAAGGGTAAGGTGGTCCACACAGCCTATCTAGACCTCGCCAAGGCCTTTGACATCATCCCCCACTCTGGAATCATAGATCAACTTACTAAGCTGGGCATTAATCCCTACATCACCCAATGGGTTGCCAAATGGCTTACTGACAGAACCCACACTGTAAAAGTAGCCAACTCCAAATCCAGCTCCAGACAAATGACAAGTGGAGTACCTCAGGGTTCAGTCCTGGGACCGCTCTTGTTTGGCATCTACTTCTCTGAAGTACAGGCCAACACTAAGGGACTCTGGCTAACAAAGTTCGCAGATGACTGCAAACTGGGAGCCATTATTGAATCCCCAAATGATGTGGATACTCTACAAAAGGGCCTTACAGAAACAAATGCTTGGTGCCAGAGCCATGGGCTCAAGCTCATTGCCAAGAAATGTATAGTTATCCCCTTTGGGAAAAACATGTACCTGTGCATTACTACATAGGTGGCAGTACACTAAACACCGAAAGTGTGATAAGAGACTTAGGGACACAGGTGGACAGTGGTCTCACATTCGATAACCACATCGCCACAACAGTCAGGAAATCCTTCTATGTGGCACACCTCATCACTAAGGGCTTTTCATCCAGAAAAAAGGAAGTCATTGTCCCACTGTACTCATCATTAGACCCATTATAGAATACAATGCCCCATTTGGTATGTACCTCTCAAGACATCTGCAACAACTGGAAAGGCCACAGAAATACCTCACTAAAAGAATCACAGGCCAAAAGCAGATGCCCTATGCTGACTGCCTTAAAAAACTCCAGCTATATTATGTCGCATATCGTCTACTCAGAGGGAATCTCTGCTTAACATACAAGGCTATATCAAATCCAGAGCTGTTGGACATGCTACATTTAAAGAAATCCCAATCCCACAAAGCCACATGAACCAGGGATCTAAACCTTGTCATCACAATAAACAAAACATGCTGGAGGGATAGGTTCATGACCCAGAGACTCCCCAGACTCTAGAATAGACTGCCTATACATGTCAAGCAGAGTGCCTCTTTGGCCCTCTTCAAAAGGAACCTTGACGATTGGATGGGTGAAAGGAAATTCACCCTGAGGATCACGTCAGTTGCCCTGCTAGACAGGGGTCCAGGGAAGTAAATAGTGTGGGAAGAAATGGCCAGGGAATTGTTATGGCTAGGCTTGTATAGGCCCTAGGGCTGATAGCCTAGTACCACCCTATGAACCTATGAACCTAAGAGGAATCTGGATGCCTGGATGGGAAATAGAAAATACACCCCTGGGATTCCACCTGTGTCCCTGCTGGACAGGGGCATCAGCTGCTGACTTGTGGGAACATTTGCTAATTTATTGGCTAGGCTTATAATGGCCTCAGGGCCAGTAGCCTAGTAACTTGTTATGATCTTATGATCTTTTGATCCTCAAGGGCTACCCACTTCGAAAACTGAAATTTCTTCCTCTGGCATTTCTCACAAGCACTGTTTGGTAGATATGTAATGAGGTGAAATAGTTTCTGCTTTCACTGGTACATTATAATGGGTCTGTTAATGTTACCAGTAGGTAGGTGTGAAACAGATTGCTAAAAATTTACACAGCAACTTCACAGCCCAGACACAAACAAAAGGTTGTAATGTCAACACTTATCACCCTATTCTGTCCATCTGTTGTGGATGGGGAGATTTAAAAAATGTTCTTTTTTAACAATTTAGTTAACCTGTTACAGTATCAGGATTTGTGTCAACTTCATGTCACAAATAGGTTTAATATCTGCTACACGGCAGACTCTTTACCTACCTAGTCATAAATGTATAAATTTCCCTACAGCTCTGCACCCCTTGATATATCACTCTGTTTCAATTATGATATGAATGTTATTATAATGCAAGGCGACAGACTGATACATTTCCAGTTTTGTGCTACAAGCATACAGCTGTCCCCAGTCCAACAAAAAAGCCAAACCAAGTAGACCAAAAAACTATAACTCACAAAAACTTGCTGCAGCAACCAGATTACAACCAGTCCAAGAAAAAACGTTTTAATATAATGACTTGTTAAGCACTTTTGTTCATAAAAAAGAACTTTGTCAGACCTTTTAAAACAACCAGAATTTAAAACCCCACATTGATTGGTGGTGGTGGGGGGTGGCTACATAATATATGTGTGGGGCTTTAAATGCTGTTTTTTTTTTTAAGTATAATTTGTTCTGATGAAGTTCTGTATTTATGATCAAAAGCACTTAACAAGTCATTATATTATTATTTTTTTCTTGGGCTAGTTGTAATCTGGTTGCTGCAGCAAGTTCTTGTGAGTTCCAGGTTTTGGTAAACATACAGCTGTGTTGTAAGCATGTTGCCATAGAAACCCTGGGGCATGGGGCCATATATCATAATAAGCTTGTACTAAGGACTATAGGAGCATGGGCATTGATATATGATACATACATTTGAGGTATATTATGTGGATTATGACTAGCTAATGTCAAGTGCTTACATTCACCCTTAGAGCCTGCAAATTGAACATGCAGGATGTATCTGTGGGTGCATGTGCACACATGTATGCAGGTGTATTTGAAAGTGAAAGTGAAATTGGAACACTATAAAATTGCTTAGTTATATTCTGATGCATTTTAACCTGTGTTCCAACAGTTAATGATATGAAATGCCAACTAAATAATGTGAAGTGATCAATATACCCTCTGGTGCCCCTCACAATAAGGTAACTCATAATGACTAACTGAGTTCAAGTGGTTTACTAGGTAGCTAACTATGCAACATTTGTAATGACAGCTTATGTGGTACGATGTGCATTCCTTTTACCTCTGTTCTACTGAGTAAACATTTTTTTAATTATTTGTCTGTTTGTTTATTTACATATTTAGTTAGCATCTGCCACTTGTTAATCATATTCATGTTATACACCTTTTGTGGTCTGGCACACTTGTCATGATCCAGGACCCACACAGCACACTGCATACATGGTGCGAAAACCACTAAGCATTAAGTACAGTTTTGTAGTTCATAGGGGAAAATTACAATTCATTCACTGCAGTAAACTCTGGCAGTCTAGTGTTCCTGATTACAGCTAAGAGATTCTAACAGAATTCACCATATAGGGTATGCATAACAGAAAAAAAGAAGGGCTTCAGGGGCATTTCAGACTTGAATGTGTTACATAAAGAGCTAGTTGGTACCAAGCTGAGTGTAATTATTTTGGGAGTTACTGGTGTTGTCCCATGGGGCTGTGATTAGGCCACTTCTTTTCAAATTAATCTCTTTAGTTATAAAAGTGTGAAATTGGCTATGTATTTCTATATATGCTGAAGACTGACACCTAAGCAAAATAATTATTTCAATGAAAGATGCCTGAAGTTCTCCAAAACGGCTTCCAAAAAGTACACACCTGGTGTCATGGTGATGCCTTCATCTTTAATATCAGCAACTGTAGCATCACAAGACTTACCAAAAAGTATATAACTATATGTTAAAAATTTTAAAGGTCAGATCATATAAAGTAACACTGTCATTAAATATCTGTAGATAATGACAATTTAAACTCTGACCATTGTGTATTGTGTAAGAATTGATAAGACTGTCCTGTACTGGAATTAACTGGAAACAACTGAAATGAGACAGAAAGTAAAGTCTTTATCTGTTAATTACCCAAACTTGTGCTGAACAGGTGCCAGTCTCTCCTTTATGGGCCATATCTTGTGTACTATTCAGAATGAATTCTCTAGACACTGTAGTTCATTCAATAAGGCTTTATTAGATGTTCACAATATCTGAATACTGTCTTCATTAACAGTGCTGATAATAACAGTACTGCTAAGTATACCCAAAGTTACTGCACATATCTTCTGATTGCCCTGAATGATATAAATGGAAACAGCCTTTTTTTGACCTGACTTCAGTACTCAGGCTCGAGTGTCTGTAATCTTTTCTGTAATGTCAGGTCAAACGAACTAGCTAACCTTAACTGACTTCCCAAACTGTATCAGAAATATATTTTAATAATACCAAAACCCTGTAATGTATCTACAAAAGTCTGAAAAGTATATTCTTTAGTCCATGAAATACCAAAGGGCAATCTAGTGTTTCTATGGAGATTATTTTACCACTTTATACATCACTGATCGAACCACTGCTAAACACAACGCTGTGTTTTGTAGCTTTTGAACAAACTGTGTTCAAACTGAAAAGTTACACAGATATTTTACTAGAAGAAAAATTAAACTATTCAGAAAGGCCTCAGCAGCTGCTATTAAATTTCATTTCTACAGGTTACATTGAGGTGATGTCTGTCTGATCTATAATGCAATCTCTGGAATCTATCTGAAATGTTATGCTTGGAATACACAGAGGAGCTAATAGCAGATTAGAGAGACTAACACTAAAAGAAAATATCAGTTATAGAAAAAAAAAAACATCCATTACTCCATATATTCTGCAAAGATTTTGATCCATGTTTCTGTGTTGTAGTCAGAAGAAGTCAGCCATTATCCTCTTTCAAAAGATATTGCTGATCTACCCATCCAGCTCTAAAAAAATAAATAAAACATATTGCTGATCTACCCATCCATCTCTATTCATCTAAGATGGAACTTTTTGGTAACCAAATAGAAATAAATGTATCTGTCTGTCTATCTATCGGTCTGGTTATCTTGTTAAATGAGTATGTGAACTGGGACAGGGACCATTTTTGGCCACAACCCATACCTACTACGACAGAAACAATTTTCATGACATCCAGGTAACAAGAACCTCAACATTTTTGCATAGACTTTGTTAAGACTTTTTTAAATAATTTTACATAGACATGCAAAAAATGCATATCAAACAGTTTTACATAGAATTGTAGAGAATTATGTACACAAGATTGCAATTATTTTAAACATGCACCCAAAATACAATACATCAAACACTTTTGCATATAACAACGCAGTAGAACCAAAGTTTATACTTTTGTCATAACAGCAGCCAAAATGGCATGACAGCTACATGTGTAGCGTAAATATGTGTAACTCTAAATAAAGATTGGGTTGTGGGAAACAAATATGTGTAACTCTAAATCAACGCTGGGTTATGGGAAACAAGGTTCCTGATGGACAAGAAAGCAGGTAGGTTGTAAGCACGGCTAACAAATCTGTAAGCCTGGGTCTGATTCCTTCAATCTTTATTTGCCTACTTTGGGATTCTGAGAAAATTTGTGTTCCTGAGCTGTGTCTGAAAATGGCACTTTTACCTATTAGGTTTACTCAGTTGAGAAATAAATAAATAAACCCACAAGTGAGTAGTTATTTAAAAATGGGCAGGGCCTATTTTAGCAGATCGGCCAAACACACAGCCTTCAAGGAGCACAATTGTTAACATCAGACCATCACAATATATAACACGAAAATAACAACCTTAACTATCAATTATACAACAATTACCAATTAATATTAATTAATTATTTCTAATTGCACTCAATGTTTAACCCTTTAGGAACCAAAGTGTTAAGCTTTAGAATATACTCTTGATTGTTAACGTTGTTATTTTTGTGTTATAGATTGTGATGGTCTGATGTTAAGAATTGTACTCCTAGAAGGCTGTGTTTCACCGAGGCACGAAAGACATTTAAGTTTTTTATTATTTTTTTCTGTGCCTGTGGTTTTTCGTATTCTTCTTTCTGAGTGTATGGCATTTCTTATTTTAGCAGATGCCTAGAGAGAAAAGTTCCACAAACTATGGCAATGGGTAAAAATAAAACTACTGGATATTAATACATAATAGTGTTGGGCAGCCATGGTGGTGCAGTGATTAGCATTGGCACCTCACAGCAAGAGGTTCTCTGGTTCGATCCACGACTAGGGGTGCCTTCTGTGCGGATTCTGCATGTCCTCCCTATGGTTGCATGGGTTTCCTCCGGGTGCTTCAGTTTCCTCCCACATCCCAAAGACATGATGTAGGTAGATTGGACACTCTAAATTGGCCCTAGGTATGAGTGCATGCATGTGTGTGCTTTCTGTGGAAGGTTGGGTGCCGGGCTGGCAACTCGACACCGTAATAACTCCACTGCCAATCATGAGTGGACAGGTGATCTGCTGTGGCAACCCCTAACCGGGAAAAGCTGAAAGAATAATAAGAAGTGTTATACAATAATTACTCAGACAAGAGTTATTTGGCTTAAATGTATTACATACTGACAGACTAGTCAAGGCAATAAATCAGAGGAAAAAGAAATTATTGACTTCTCAGCATAATTATTGGATGCTTAGTAAAATGTAGTGACCTAACAGTATACCCCATGTAATAATAACAATAAAGTGAGTAAAAAACTATTGGATATTAATATATAATATTGTTGGGTGGTCGTGGTGGTGCAGGGATTAGTGTTGCCACCTCACAGCAAGAGGGGCTCTCTTTCGATCCTCGACTAGGGATGCCTTCTGTGCAGAGTCTGCATGTCCTCCCTGTGGTCACGTGGGATTCCTCCAGGTGTTCCAGTTTCCTCCCACATCCCAAAGACATGCTGTAGGTAGATTGGGCACTCTAAATTGGCCCTAGGCATGAATGCATGTGTTTGTGTGCTTTCTGTGGAAGGTTGGGTGCCGGGCTGGCAACTTGACACTGTAAAAACTCCACTGCCAATCCTGATCGAACAGGTGATCCACTGTGGCAACCCCTAACTGGGAAAAGCTGAAAGAATAATAAGAAGTGTTATACAATAATTACTCAGACAAGTGTTATTTGGCTTAAATGTATTACATACTGACAGACTAGTCAAGGCAATAAATCAGAAGAAAAATAAATTATTGACTTCTCAGCATAATTATTGGATGCTTAGTAAAAAGTAGTGACCTAACTGTATATCCCATGTAATAATAACAATAAAGTGAGTAAAAAACTATTGGATATTAATATATAATATTGTTGGGCAGTCGTGGTGGTGCAGGGATTAGTGTTGCCACCTCACAGCAAGAGGTGCTCTGGTTCGATCCTCTACAGGGGTGCCTTCTGTGCGGAGTCTGCATGTCCTCCCTGTGGTCACGTGGGGTTCCTCCAGGTGTTCCAGTTTCCTCCCACATCCCAAAGACATGCTGTAGGTAGATTGGGCACTCTAAATATTCCCTAGGCATGAATGCATGAGTTTGTGTGCTTTCTGTGGAAGGTTGGGAGCCGGGCTGGCAACTTGACACTGTAAAAACTCCACTGCCAATCCTGATTGAACAGGTGATCCACTGTGGCAACCCCTAACTGGGAAAAGCTGAAAGAATAATAAGAAGTGTTATACAATAATTACTCAGACAAGTGTTATTTGGCTTAAATGTATTACATACTGACAGACTAGTCAAGGCAATAAATCAGAAGAAAAATAAATTATTGACTTCTCAGCATAATTATTGGATGCTTAGTAAAAAGTAGTGACCTAACAGTATACCCCATGTAATAATAACAATAAAGTGAGTAAAACACCAAGTTTTTCAACAGCAAACTAACTGTAGTGAGGGGGGCAAGCCAAGAGGGGGAAAATAAACGAGAAGGAAGACAGAGTGGTGAAAGGAATGAGATACAAACGGAATGAGACATAGAAGAAAAAGAAGGAGGAAAGGAAGAAGAAGACAGGAACCATTTGGGGAGACGTAGTAACTGCAAGTTAGGCACGCAAGAAAAAAAACAGTCTGCCATACTCTTGGCAGAAAGATCTGATGAACTAAATGATGAGACAGTTGAAATTTAACATGGGACCATTTAGTACTGGCTTACCCCATGCAAGCAGCAGCTCAGTGAGTGTTATTGGCACGTGTCTCCTTCGAAGAATTCTTGCGGAGGGAGTTGGCATTTTATTATCAGTATCTTTATTTCAGGGATGTTTAAGTTAGGAACTAAGGTCAAAATAAACTTCAAAATTAATTTTTCCATTCTGCATACCACATGTTCAGTATCAATACTGCATTCTGTGTTTGCCTGTACCACAGCTGTTTGACAGCGATTAATTAGGCAATGCCTGAACAGTTTGCATTCTGACAATTGTATTTTATAGTTATGGATAACTATTAAAAAAATGATGAGAAACAGGAACAGGAAGGTGCGGCTAACAGATGTTCACTTAACTCAGCTGGGAATCAATGAAGACACTCCACTAACTAGATGGCGCGTTGCACTGACAATGCCTTCCTTCACTGTGCTGCACTATGTTACTGCTGTATCTAAAGGTACACTCTGGAAATGTATGTAGCCTGCCTAGGTACTGCACCCATAGTTTATATTTAAAGTTAGGCCTTAATGTGTCTGCAAGCACTAAAGACCTTTACTAATTACATTTATGTCCTTGTTAACATGAAGATCCAGAAAGGTTTGGTTTTTGTTCCTCCATTCCATTTGATGTTATGCACTAAGTTGATCTGTTATTAACAAGGGAAGCACATTGGAAAAGAGATTTTGCTGAAGTATAAATAGAACATAATGTTTACTTACAAATGTATGAGCAAATAGTATGATTCGTCTAGTAGAATACATCTACAGAAGCAAGTTAGATAAAGAAACGAAAATAACATCCATACCTCTCACCTATTCAGATTTTTGCCTTATATAAAGGTTTGTCCCTCATAAAATCTGTGGTTTTCTGGCAATGCCCTGAGTAGCAATGTCTTTAAACAATGATATAATTTGAGTTTTAAACTTTATATCCTTCTAAAAATGCATGTTAACACAAATCCTGTAATTCTGGTAACTTTCTAAGTTTATAAAAGCAATATTTAAAATGTCTCCATATTTCTGGACTTTTGTAATTAAATCAAAAGGTGCTTCAACAAAGTATTAGTTTAAGGGTGTGCACACTTATGAAACCAGCTTATTGTATGTTTTTTATTATTTATGTTTTTCCCCTAACAGATTTGATTGTTTTTCAATTGAATTGTACAAGTTATAGGTCACATTAAATGTGGGAAACGTTTTGAAATGATTTATTGAGGTCTCATTTTTTATATCACAAAAAACTAGCATTTTAACAGGGTTGTGTAAACTTTTTATATCCACTATATATCTCTTAATATTTAAAACTTCTCATGTCTAAGGTCAATGGTTTTCATTGCCAGTCTCTTCCAAAATTTTGTTTAAACTGATAATTGTCTGGGACCATCTGACTATGCCGTGTGCAGTATATTATTTAAAAATGTTCACATCTAAGGTCACCTGTCCTCACTATCCATTTTTTATATAATGCAACATAAATTACTCATTGTTTGGGACCACCTGACTATGCCTTATACAGTATATTATTTAAAAATAGTCAGATGTCAGGCCACCTGCCTTCCTCTCTAGTATAATGTAACATAAACCAATCATTGTGTAAGACCACATGATCATTACTTGTTTTATTTAATAGCTCATGTCTGAGATAACCAATTTTTAAATATCGCTCCTATAAAGTTGGAAAGTTAAGATAACAGCTTTTACATTAAAATGCATTTTCTAAAGAGTTTGAAGCCTGAAACTCAAATTTCTCTCCTTATTTAGTGACTTTAATCCCAATGATTTTCCAGAAAACCTCAAATTTTATGAGGAATGGGCCAAAAATCTGTGACAAAAAATTGAACATTGTGAAAATCTGGACAGTTGAGAGGTATGGACTCAGAAGGAAACTCCTGCACTTTTTGAGCACACATTGTTTTTTTTTTCTATGTCTTATCTCCTTTGGCCAAAGTACAGATTCAGGAAGCTGCTATTGGTCTTTCCATCCACTATTGTCAAGCTGCAGCCCATTCCTATAGTGACCCCATGAACAGCTGTCACTGTCCACAGAGTTTACTAGCCAAGTAGGAAACAGAAGTAGTTTCCAGACCTTTCTTTCATATCTCATACAAACCACGCACACATGTGTACATCTTTGCATGCACGAGGGTGCACACACACACACACACACACACACACACACACACACACACACACACACACACACACACACACACACACACACACACACACACATCCTCTCAAGCCAGACTTTACGATTCAGTGTACCGATCTGTGTACTAGCCATGACTTGAAAAATATCCATATTTATGTACTCATCTGATTGTTATGCTTTTGTCACTCTTCGTCAGTTTACACGGTTTTTGAATGATTGCTGGTGATTGGGCCTTTCATCACTACACTGTATTTCCTTATCCATTTTATACTTTACCATAGATGGATACGCTATCAAAATGTATCGCTTCCTCCACCCCCTGGGCAACTAGATTGGACAGGATCACTTACCATCACATATATCCAAACCCACCATGGCCTTCTACCCTTTACCTTAACAATCCTACCTTTCGCCATAGTGGGAGAATCCCATTCACTATCTCCCAGGCACATCTAATAGTCAAGCGCTCACCATCTCTGCCCTTAGTTTGCCTGTAACTTCCTCCATGTCACATGTGACAAAGGTACTATATACCTGTTGCACATTAAGAGCTTTAATCCTTGAATGCATTGTTATTTGCCATCCTGTGTATATCATTTACTTTTTCATAAACCCATTCAGAGTCCACTTGAGATTTTCTACTGCATGCATACTTTCTGGATTTCCAGTGTAATCCTCTGCACCACCAGTAACCAAAATAATAAGCCTTCAGCCACTGCCATCATTCATCAATCCACATCCCCAGACTCTACCACCATGTTAATTTTAAATCATCGCATTCATTTTTTTATGGACATAAATATTAAATCATTCTCTTCAAATACAAAATGATTACATCAGGTGACCCACACATCCAAATCTTCCATTTGATGCTTCATTGACCCCCTAGGCAGATGCCCCTTCAGGCCTGAGTTCCCCCACCACTGCACAATCCTCTTCGTAGGGTCAGAACCCACGTTGCTTCCATCTACATGCTTCTGCAGCTTTAATATATAAAAATGTCTTCTGCCGCTATGCTATTCCTCACCCTTACTTGATCTGTAATAAAAAAAAGCATTGTTATAGGAGATAAAACTATAACTATGTTCTGTATATTTGGATCTTCAAAGACCATTTTGCTTGCTCTTTCTTTCAAAGGTGCTTATCATACCATGCATGGGAAGGCACTCCTATATAAGTAATGTAACATATATTTGTCTGTGTTTACACTGAGTTTCCACCTCCCTGTGTGAAGTTACTCTTAGAATGATAAATACTCATGGGACTGCATCTCTGATAACAAACAAATGGCTCAAACAGTGCCCACAAGTGGTTTGAGGCTGGCAGGGAACTAACAAAGCTTCTGGAGACAGTCTTCTGAAATATTCCAGCTATGAACAGTTTCAAAATTGTTAATATATCCTCCTTATCTCAAACTTGTAACAAACTCCCAACTTTTCTATGTTCTACTCAATCTTCAATCCATTTCAAAAGAGAATTAAAATCCTACCTTGTTAACTCTCCTCCTGCTCTTGTCACCTCCCACCTAATACATACTCCCCAACCATCTGTCTACAGCAATTTCTCCTCTCCTTCCTGGTGCATTACCTTTATAATAACTAGTACTGTATTACCTTAGCTGTGCCTCTGACTAACACTACTAACACTATACTTAAATCTCTTATTTTTCTCCCACGTAGCTACTAAGCATCGCTGCTCTCCTCTTACAACTGTTTCTCTCATGCTTTGGGGTCTTCTATGTATTCCTCCCCTCCACTTTGCCCTTCTATTTAATTACCTATTCTTCATGCCTTCCAACTTGGTTCAGTCATTAAGATGTATTGGGTGCTTACCTTTTTTTGTTGTTATTGCAAATCTACATTTTGTTTAATCTGTTCCTTTACTAGTTTGTTAACTTCCATTTGGCAAAAATGTATGTAGTTGTATGCATGTTGCATGTGGAGCTTTTTTCCTTGGGTCTCCACTGAAAATGGGCCACTGGCCCAGTTGGACTAACCCGATTAAAAATGGACAAATAAATAAATACATAAATTAATTCAATATCCGGCCTGGGTTAATGTTTGTATTTTCACTTACCTTATATCTTCTCCATAGCTATTCCTTGTAATCATCTAAAAACCACATTATTTGTGGTGACCATACCTCCTTCTTTTTTTCTTATGGCTGTTTTTCTTTTACTTTCTCCTTCTTTTCTTAGTCTCATTTTCTTTCACCCACACTGCTATACTGCTCCTTGTCACACTGCTATTATGCAATCTGATAAAGCCTTCATCTGTCCTTGACCATTGCCTGCTATAAAACTCTGTATACTTTAGTCCAGCAGCAGGTACACAAGGGCCTCTGGCCATTTTGTTTTCAAGAAAAAACATACTTTCTTCTCTGTCTTCTTTGTATCTGCAGCATCCTATGATATTACATATCTTGGTATATCTGACTTAATCATTGATCACCAGCATTCATAGTGTCCAGTCAAACTAATCCTGCAGTTCTTTTTTTAATTTAAAGCTTGGATTACTGGTTTACCAAGTAGCTTCCATCCCATCTACTTCTGCCATTCAGTTTTATGCTTCACCAACCCTTCCTCTTCTAATGTCAAGTTTCCAAAACCCTAAACCCACATTACTGTTTTTTTTTAATTCTTCAGTTTGTCTAATTCCATGAATCATTTGAATAGGACTACTTGCTTTTATCACAGTTTAATGATTTATTTTCATTTTCTGCATAGCTCTGAACCTGTTACCATAAGAATCTGGGACAAATCCAGAAATAATCAGGGACAATTTTTAGACAACCACATCCCACCCCCACCACCATTAGGGAAACCACTGTAAAAAGTTCTCCAACGCCAACTTCATGCTTCTTAAGACAGAAGTGGCAAACTTCAGGACACCCATGCTGACGGTATGACTGCTGAATCCTACACAAATGCACTTTATAAGCACTTACACAAGTGCATGGATCATGCAATCCCTAACAGAACCAAGATGCTATCATCCAAAAAAAAGGAAGCCAATCTGTTGGTCCCCTGCCATAAACAAACTCTAAAACAGAAGAAAGAAATTGTTGCAAAAGAGTAAAATCCCATGATTGGAGGAACTCCCTGGTCAGCCTCAGTAAGAAGCTGATATCCCTCATAAAATCCTCCAAAGCTAGTTACAAAAACAAAACCACCACTGACTCTAAAGACAACCACAAATCATTCTATATCTATATCAAGAATCTCAATGGCAACACTCAGATCTGCTCTGAGTTACAGCACAATGCCACTAAATATACAGAACCAACTGATATTGCCAACATCCTGGTAGATAAGCTCAGTGCTAACTTAACCTGCCCTCATCCCCTAAAAGGCCCATCTCTGTACTGGAAGAATGCAAAGTTCATGTAATCACGGCTTCACAGGTAAAAAACACACTCTCCAAACCCAAGAACACAGCATCCATGGGACCTAACAACATCCCAGGCTGTGTTCTACATGAACTACAGAACAAACTGGCACCCCACCTAAGTACCATGTTCAATCATAGCCTCACCTCAGGCTATGTGCCCACTGAAGGGTGCACAGTGATGGTTTATCCCACTCCACAAAGGGGGAGCCAACAAAGACCCCAGAAACTACTGCCCCATTAGCCTGATGAGCCTGGTCTGCAAGGCTATAGAATGTATCATCATGGAACTTATAAACAATGACATTGGTAATCTCCAAACTCAGGACCCCACCCAGTTCGGGTTTGTAAAAGGCAGATCATGTCTCTTAAACCTGATAGACTTTTTTGAAGCAGTCACCAAAGCCATAGATGAGGGTAAGGTGGTTCACACAGCCTATCTAGATCTCGCCAAGGCTTTCGACACCATCCCCCACTCTGGAATTATAGATAAACTCACTAAACTAGGTATAAATCCCTATGTCACAAGATGAGTTGCCAGCTGGCTCACTGACAGAACCCACACTGTGAAAGTAACAGACTCCAAATCCAACTTCAGACCAGTGACAAGTGGAGTACCACAGGGTTCAGTCTTGGGTCCTCTCCTGTTTGGTATCT
Organism: Protopterus annectens; assembly: GCF_019279795.1. Classification (NCBI taxonomy): domain Eukaryota; kingdom Metazoa; phylum Chordata; order Ceratodontiformes; family Protopteridae; genus Protopterus; species Protopterus annectens. Next base: position 1,071,368,328 of record NC_056727.1, read on the forward strand.
ACTTCTCTGAAGTACAGGCTAACACAGAAGGTCTTTGGCTGATGAAGTTCGCAGATGACTGCAAACTAGGAGCCATAATCAAAACTCCAAAAGATGTGGACATCCTACAAAAGGGCCTCATTGAGACAGATGCATGGTGTGAAAGCCATAGCCTCAAGCTCAATGCCAAAAAGTGCACTGTCATCCCCTTTGGTAAAAACTCTGTACCCATGAGCTACCACATAGGTGGTAGTCTACTTAACACCAAAAGTGTGATAAGAGACCTTGGGACACAGGTGGACAGTAGTCTCGCCTTTCATAATCACATCACCACGGTAGTCAGGAAATCCTTCTATGTGGCACACCTCATCACAAAAGGTTTCTCATCCAGGAAAAAAGAGGTCATTGTTCCCCTCTACTTGGCACTCATTAGACCCATTAGAGAGTACAACACCCCTTTTGGTATGTACCTCACAAGACATCTACAACAACTGGAAAGGCCGCAGAAATACCTCACAAAGGGGATTACCGGCCTCAAACAGATGCCCTACGCAAACTGTCTCAAAAAACTGCAGCTTTACTCCATCGCATATTGCCTACTCAGAGGCAATCTCTGCCTAACAGACAAAGCTATGTCAAACCCAGAGCTTTTGGACATGCTCCACTTAAAGAAATCCCAATCCCTCTGAGCTACACATTCTGGGGACCTAAACCTTGTCACCACAATAAACAGAACATGCTGGAGGGATAGATTCCTGTCCCAGAGACTTCCCATACTCTGAAACAAACTACCTATCTATATCAAACAAAGCTCCTCATTAGCACTCTTCAAGAAAAATCTTGATGATTGTATGGGAGATAGAAAATTCACCCCAGGGATCACTTCTGTGGCTCTGCTCAACAGTGGCACAGGAAAATATTTTTTTTTTGGTTGGAGAAAGCCAGGTTACCTTTTGGCTAGGCTTATATAGGCCCTAGGGCCAATAGCCTAGTACCTACCTATGAACCTATAACGAGCAGCATAACCCAGGGATCGGTCTTGGGATCCCTGCTGTTTGTGATATACTTCTCCAAGGTGCAAGCCAAAACCAGAGGTCTATGGCTGACCACGTTTGCAGATAACTGCAATCTGGTTGCTGTCATCAACTGCACTGGTGCTGTAGACATACTGCAAGTGGGTGTCACGCAGACAAATGACTGGTGCCAAAAACATGGCCTCAAACTAAATGCCAAAAATGCATCATCATCTCCTTTGGGGAGAGTGATGTCTCCACAAATTATCACATTAATAACAATGTCCTAAGCATGCAAGCAGTTGTGAGGGACCTGGGCACCCAAGTTGACAGCAATCTAACTTTTGCCCACCATGTTGCCTCCATTGTACAGCAAGCTTTCTACATGGCTCACCTCATTAGTAATGGTATTTCTTCCAGGAACAAGGAAGTCATAACTTCCCTGTATTTCTCCCTTGTCAGGCCCATCATCAAGTATAATGCCCCTTTCAGTATGTACCTCGCAAAGCACGTGCAACAGCTGGAGAGACCACAGAGGTTCCTGACCAGGAGAATCCAGGGCTTCAAAAGTCTATCATACAAGCCCTGTCCCTCTACTGTGTCTCATACAAACTCTTCAGAGGTGATCTATGCCTGGCATACAGAGCAATCTCTGATTCCACCTTGGTGAAATTGCTGCATATCTGCAAGCCAAACTCCACTCGCATGACCCATAGGCAAAACCTCAACTTGGTCTGCGACATTAATAGGACTTGCTGGTGGGACAGATTTGTCTCCCAGAGAACCCCCCATCTGTGGAATAGACTGCCTGTCTACATCAAGCAGAGTACTTTATTATCCCTCTTTAAGAGGAACCTGGATGCCTGGATGGGAAATAGAAAATACACCCCTGGGATTCCACCTTTGTCCTTACTGGAGAGGGGCATCGGCTGCTGACTTGTGGGAACATTTGCTAATTTATAGAATAGGCATATACTGGCCTCAAGGCCAGTAGCCTAGTAACTTGTTATGATCTTATGATCCTATGCTCTTTTGATCCTCAAGGGCTACACACTTCGAAAACTGAAATTTCTTTTTCTGGCATTTCTGACAAGCACTGCTTGGTATATGTGTAATGAGGTGAAATAGTTTCTGCTTTGATGGGTACAGTATAATGGGTCTGTTAATGTTACCAATAGGTAGGTGTGAAACAGATTGCTTAAAATTTACACAGCAACTTCACAGCCCAGACACAAACAAAAGGTTGTAATGTCAACACTTATCACCCTATTCTGTCCATCTGTTGTGGATGGGGAGATTCAAAAAATGTTCTTTTTTAACTATTTAGTTAACCTGTTACAGTATCAGGATTTGTGTCAACTTCATGTCACAAATAGGTTTAATATCTGCTACATGGCAGACTCTTTACCTACCTAGTCATAAATGCATAAATTTCCCTACAGCTCTGCTCCCCTTGATGTATCACTCTGTTTCACTGATGATATGAATGTTATTATAATGCAAGGCGATAGACTGATACATTTCCAGTTTTGTGCTCCAAACATACAGCTGTCCAACAAAAAAAGCCAAACCAAGTAGACCAAAAACTATAACTCACAAAAACTTGCTGCAGCAGCCAGATTACAACCATTCCAAGAAAAAACTTTTTAATATAATGACTTGTTAAGCATTTTTGTTCATAAAAAAAACTTTGTCAGACCTTTTTAAGCAACCAGACAAATCATACCTTTTAAAACAACCAGAATGTAAAACCCCACATTGATTGGTGGGGGGGTGGGTGGCTACATGCGATATGTGTGGGGCTTTAAATGCTGTTTTTTTTTTTTTTTTTTTTTTTTTTTTTTTAAGTATGATTTGTTCTGATGAAGTTCTGTATTTATGATCAAAAGCGCTTAACAAGTCATTATATTATTATTTTTTTCTTGGGCTAGTTGTAATCTGGTTGCTGCAGCAAGTTCTTGTGAGTTCCAATTTTTGGTAAACATACAGCTGTCTTGTAAGCATGTTGCCATATAAACCCTGGGGCATGGGGCCATATATCATAATGAGATTGTACTAAGGACTACAGGAGCATGGGCATTGATATATGATAAATACATTTGAGGTATAGTATGTGAATTATGACTAGCTAATGTCAATTGCTTACATTCACCTTAGAGTCTGCAAATTGAACATACAGGATGTATCTGTGGGTGCATGTACACACATGTATGCAGGTGTATTTGAAAGTGAAAGTGAAATTGGAACACTATAAAACTGTTTAGTTATATTCTGATGCATTTTAATCTGTGTTCCAACAGTTAATGATAAGAAATGCCAACTAAATGATGTGCAGTCATCAATATACCCTCTGGTGTCCCTCACAATAGACCTCTCAACCAATTGGGGACAAATTTCAACAGAATCAGGGACAAGTCAAGAAAAAATCAGGGACAATCAGGGACACGTTTAAAATATTAGTGCTATTAACTTGAAACATTGACAGAATCAGAGCATATGAATTAATACACATTTTCTGAAGTAAAGAAGTCAATAACTCTTAATTATTGTCATTATTCATTAAGTGTAATTCACCACCTTTCCTCCAAAAGTCACTAGTTTTAGGAGGGTTAAGAGGGACAGAGCTAAAATTTGAGTCAAAATCAGGGACGTCCCTGAAAATCAGGGACAATTGAGAGGTATCATAATGAGTAACTGAGTTCAAGAGGTGTTTTACTAGGTAGCTAACTATGCAACATTTGTAATGACAGCTTATGTGGTAGGGTGTGCATTCCTTTTACCACTGTTCTACTGGGTAAACATTTTTTTAATTATTTGTCTGTTTATTTACATATTTAGTTAGCATCTCTCACTTGTGAATCATATTCATGTTATACACCTTTTGTGGTCTGGCATACTTGTCATGATCCGGGTCCTACATAGCACATTGCATACATGGTGCGAAAACCACTAAGCATTAAGTACTGGTTTTGTAGCTGATAGGGGAAAACTATAATTCATTCACTGCCTTAAACTCTGGCAGTCTAGTGTTCCTGATTACGACTAAGAGATTCTAACAGAATTCACCATATAGGATATGCATAACAGAAAAAAGAAGGGCTGCAGGGGCATTTCAGACTTGAATGTGTTAGATAAAGAGCTAGTTGATACCAAGCTGAGTGTAATTATTTTGGGAGTTACTGGTGTTGTCCCATGGGGCTCTGTGATTAGGCCACTTCTTTTCAAATTAATCTTTTCAGTTATAAAAGTGTGAAATTGGCTATGTATTTCTATATATGCTGAAGACTGACACCTAAGCAAAATAATTATTTAAATGAAAGATGCCTGAAGTTCATCAAAACGGCTTCCAAAAAGTACACACCTGGTGTCATGGTGATGCCTTCATCTTTTATATCAGCAACTGTAGCATCACAAGACTTACCAAAAAGTATATAACTATATGTTAATAATTTTAAAGGTCAGATCATATAAAGTAACACTGTCATTAAATATCTGTAGACAATGACAATTTAAACTCTGACCATTGTGTATTGTGTAAGAATTGATAAGACTGTCCTGTACTGGAATTAACTGGAAACAACTGAAATGAGACAGAAAGTAAAGTCTTTATCTGTTAATTACCCAAACTCGCTCTGAACATGTGCCAGCCTCTCCTTTATGGGCCAAGTCTTGTGTACTTTTCAGGATGAATTCTCTGAACACTGTAGTTCATTCAATAAGGCTTTATTAGATGTTCACAATATTTGAATACTGTCTTCATTAACAGTGCGGATAATAACAGTACTGCTAAATATACCCAAAGTTACTGCACATATCTTCTGATTGCCCTGAATGATATAAACGGAAACAGTCTTTTTTTGACCTGACTTCAGTACTCAGGCTCGAGTGTCTGTAATCTTTTCTGTAATGTCAGGTCAAACGAACTAGCTAACCTTAACTGACTTCCCTAACTGTATCAGAAATATATTTTAATAATACCAAAACCCTGTAATGTATCTACAAAAGTCTGAAAAGTATATTCTTTAGTCCATGAAATACCAAAGGGCAATCTAGTGTTTCTATGGAGATCATTTTACCACTTTATACATTACTGATCGAACCCACTGCTAAAAAACACTGTTTTGTAGCCTTTGAATAAACCATGATCAAACTGAAAAGGTACACAGATGTCCTACTAGAAGAAAAATTAAACTATTCAGGAAGGCCTCAGCAGCTGCTATTAAATTTCATTTCTTACAGGTTACATAGAGGTGATGTCTGTCTGATCTATAATGCGATCTCTGATCGGAATCTATCTGAAATTGTATGCTTGGAATACACAGAGGCGCTAATAGTATATTAGAGAGCCTAACTCTAAAAGAAAATATCAGTAATAGAAAAAAAAACATCCATTACTCCATATATTCTGCAAAGATTTTGATCCATCTTTCTGTTTTGTAGTCAGAAGAAGTCAGCCATTATCCTCCTTCAAAACATATTGCTGATCTAACCATCCATCTCTATCCATCTAAGATGGAACTTTTTGGTAACCAAATAGAAATAAATGTATCTGTCTGTCTATCTATCAGTCTGGTTATCTTGTTAAATGAGTATGTGAACTGGGACAGGGACCATTTTTGGCCACAACCCATGCCTACTACGACAGAAACAATTTTCATGACATTGAGGTACATGAACCTCAACATTTTGCATAGACTTTGTTAAGATTTTTTAAAATAATTTTACATAGACATGCAAAAAATGCATATCAAACAGTTTTACATAGAATTGTAGAGAATTATGTACACAAGATTGCAATTATTTTAAACATGCACCCAAAATACAATACATCAAACACTTTTGCATATAACAACGCAGTAGAACCAAAGTTTATACTTTTGTCATAACAGCAGCCAAAATGGCACGACAGCTACATGTGTAGTGTAAATATGTGTAACTCTAAATAAAGATTGGGTTGTGGGAAACAAATATGTGTAACTCTAAATCAACGCTGGGTTAAACAAGGTTCTTGATGGACAAGAAAGCAGGTAGGTTGTAAGCACGGCTAACAAATCTGTAAGCCTGGGTCTGATTCCTTCAATCTTTATTTGCCTACTTTGGGATTCTGAGAAAATTAGTGCTCCTGGGCTGTGTCTGAAAATGGCACTTGTACCTACTAGGTTTACTCAGTTAAGAAATAAATGAATAAACCCACAAGTAAGTAGTTATTTAAAAATGGGCAGGGCCTATTTTAGCAGATCGGCCAAACACATAGCCTTCAAGGAGTACAATTGTTAGCATCAGACCATCACAATATATAACACGAAAATAACAACCTTAACTATCAATTACAAAACAATTACCAACTAATTATGTAATTAATTAATTATTTCCAATTGCACTCAGTGTTTAACCCTTTAGGAACCAAAGTGTTAAGCTTTAGAATATACACTTGATTGTTAAGGTTGTTATTTTTGTGTTATATATTGTGATGGTCTGATGTTAAGAATTGTACTCCTTGAAGGCTGTGTTTAACTGAGGCATGAAAGACATTTAAGTTTTTCATTATTTTTTTCTGTGCATGTTGTTTTTCGTATTCTTCTTTCTGAGTGTGTGGCATTTCCTATTTTAGCAGATGCCTAGAGAGAAAAGTTCCACAAACTATGGCAAGGGGTAAAAATAAAACTACTGGATATTAATATATAATAGTGTTGGGCAACCGTGGTGGTGCAGTGATTAGCGTTGCCACCTCACAGCAAGAGGTTCTCCGGTTCGACCCTTGACTAGGGGTGCCTTCTGTGTGGAGTCTGTATGTCCTCCCTGTGGTCGCGTGGGTTTCCTCCGGGTGCTCAGGTTTCCTCCCACATCCCAAAGACATGCTGTAGGTAGATTGAACACTCTAAATTAGCCCTAGGCATGAGTGTATGTGTGTGTGTGTGCTTTCTGTGGAAGGTTGAGTGCCAGGCTGGCAATTTGACACCGCAAAACTCCACTGCCAATCATGAGCGGACAGGTGATCCACTGTGGCGACCCCTAACTGGGAAAAGGTGAAAGAATAATAAGAAGTGTTATACAATAATTACTCAGACAAGAGTTATTTGGCTTAAATGTATTACATAGTGACAGACTAGTCAAGGCAATAAATCAGAAGAAAAATAAATTATTGACTTCTCAGCATAATTATTGGATGCTTAGTAAAAAGTAGTGACCTAACAGTATACCCCATGTAATAATAACAATAAAGTGAGTAAAACACCAAGTTTTTCCAACAGCAAACTAACTGCAGTGAGGGGGGTGTAAAGGCAAAAGGGGGAAAATAAATGAGAAGGAAGACAGAGTGGTGAAAGGAATGAGATAAGAACAGAGCGAGACATAGAACAAAAAGAAGGAGGAGGAGACGAAGAAGACAGGAACCATTTGGGGAGATGTAGGAACTGCAAGTTAGGCACACAAGAAAAAAAACAGTCTGCCATACTCTTGGCAGAAAGATCTGATGAACTAAATGATGAGACAGTTGAAATTTAACATGGGACTATTTAGTACTGGCTTACCCCATGCAAGCAGCAGCTCAGTGAGTGTTATTGGCACGTGTCTCCTTCGAAGAATTCTTGCAGAGGGAGTTGGCATTTTATTATCAGTATCTTTATTTCAGGGATGTTTAAGTTAGGAACTAAGGTCAAAATAAACTTCAAAATTAATTTTTCCGTTCTGCATACCACATGTTCAGTATCAATACTGCACTCTGTGTTTGCCTGTACCACAGCTGTTTGACAGCGATTAATTAGGCAATGCCTGAACAGTTTGTATTCTGACAATTGTATTTTATAGTTATGGATAACTATTAAAAAAATGATGAGAAACAGGAACAGGAAGGTGCGGCTAACAGATGTTCACTTAACTCAGCTGGGAATCAATGAAGACACTCCACTAACTAGATGGCACGTTGCACTGACAATGCCTTCCTTCACTGTGCTGCACTATGTTACTGCTGTATCTAAAGGTACACTCTGGAAATGTATGTAGCCTGCCTAGGTACTGCACCCATAGTTTATATTTAAAGTTAGGCCTTAATGTGTCTGCAAGCACTAAAGACCTTTACTAATTACATTTATGTCCTTGTTAACATGAAGATCCAGAAAGGTTTGGTTTTTGTTCCTCCATTCCATTTGATGTTATGCACTAAGTTGATCTGTTATTAACAAGGGAAGCACATTGGAAAAGAGATTTTGCTGAAGTATAAATAGAACATAATGTTTACTTACAAATGTATGAGCAAATAGTATGATTCATCTAGTAGAATACATCTACAGAAGCAAGTTAGATAAAGAAACGAAAATAACATCCATACCTCTCACCTGTTCAGATTTTTGCCTTATATAAAGGTTTGTCCCTCATAAAATCTGTGGTTTTCTGGCAATGCCCTGAGTAGCAATGTCTTTAAACAATGATATAATTTGAGTTTTAAACTTTATATCCTTCTAAAAATGCATGTTAACACAAATCCTGTAATTCTGGTAACTTTCTAAGTTTATAAAAGCAATATTTAAAATGTCTCCATATTTCTGGACTTTTGTAATTAAATCAAAAGGTGCTTCAACAAAGTATTAGTTTAAGGGTGTGCACACTTATGAAACCAGCTTATTGTATGTTTTTTATTATTTATGTTTTTTCCCCTAACAAATTTGATTGTTTTTCAATTGAATTGTACAAGTTATAGGTCACATTAAATGTGGGAAACGTTTTGAAATGATTTATTGAGGTCTCATTTTTTTATATCACAAAAACCTAGAATTTTAACAGGGGTGTGTAAACTTTTTATATCCACTGTATATCTCTTAATATTTAAAACTTCTCATGTCTAAGGTCAATGGTTTTCATTGCCAGTCTCTTGCAAAATTTTGTTTAAACTGATAATTGTCTGGGACCATCTGACTATGCCGTGTGCAGTATATTATTTAAAAATGTTCACATCTAAGGTCACCTGTCCTCACTATCCATTTTTTATATAATGCAACATAAATTACTCATTGTTTGGGACCACCTGACTATGCCTTATACAGTATATTATTTAAAAATAGTCAGATGTCAGGCCACCTGCCTTCCTCTCTAGTATAATATAACATAAACCAATCATTGTGTAAGACCACATGATCATTACTTGTTTTATTTAATAGCTCATGTCTGAGATAACCAATTTTTAAATATCGCTCCTATAAAGTTGGAAAGTTAAGATAACAGCTTTTACATTAAAATGCATTTTCTAAAGAGTTTGAAGCCTGAAACTCAAATTTCTCTCCTTATTTAGTGACTTTAATCCCAATGATTTTCCAGAAAACCTCAAATTTTATGAGGGATGGGCCAAAAATCTGTGACAAAAAATTGAACATTGTGAAAATCTGGACAGTTGAGAGGTATGGACTCAGAAGGAAACTCCTGCACTTTTTGAGCACACATTGTTTTTTTTTTCTATGTCTTATCTCCTTTGGCCAAAGTACAGATTCAGGAAGCTGCTATTGGTCTTTCCATCCACTATTGTCAAGCTGCAGCCCATTCCTATAGTGACCCCATGAACAGCTGTCACTGTCCACAGAGTTTACTAGCCAAGTAGGAAACAGAAGTAGTTTCCAGACCTTTCTTTCATATCTCATACAAACCACGCACACATGTGTACATCTTTGCATGCGAGGGTGCACACACACACACACACACACACACACACACACACACACACACACACACACACACACACACACACACATCCTCTCAAGCCAGACTTTACGATTCAGTGTACCGATCTGTGTACTAGCCATGACTTGAAAAATATCCATATTTATGTACTCATCTGATTGTTATGCTTTTGTCACTCTTCGTCAGTTTACACGGTTTTTGAATGATTGCTGGTGATTGGGCCTTTCATCACTACACTGTATTTCCTTATCCATTTTATACTTTACCATAGATGGATACGCTATCAAAATGTATCGCTTCCTCCTCCCCCTGGGCAACTAGATTGGACAGGATCACTTACCATCACATATATCCAAACCCACCATGGCCTTCTACCCTTTACCTTAACAATCCTACCTTTCGCCATAGTGGGAGAATCCCATTCACTATCTCCCAGGCACATCTAATAGTCAAGCGCTCACCATCTCTGCCCTTAGTTTGCCTGTAACTTCCTCCATGTCACATGTGACAAAGGTACTATATACCTGTTGCACATTAAGAGCTTTAATCCTTGAATGCATTGTTATTTGCCATCCTGTGTATATCATTTACTTTTTCATAAACCCATTCAGAGTCCACTTGAGATTTTCTACTGCATGCATACTTTCTGGATTTCCCGTGTAATCCTCTGCACCACCAGTAACCAAAATAATAAGCCTTCAGCCACTGCCATCATTCATCAATCCACATCCCCAGACTCTACCACCATGTTAATTTTAAATCATCGCATTCATTTTTTTATGGACATAAATATTAAATCATTCTCTTCAAATACAAAATGATTACATCAGGTGACCCACACATCCAAATCTTCCATTTGATGCTTCATTGACCCCCTAGGCAGATGCCCCTTCAGGCCTGAGTTCCCCCACCACTGCACAATCCTCTTCGTAGGGTCAGAACCCACGTTGCTTCCATCTACATGCTTCGGCAGCTTTAATAGATAAAAATGTCTTCTGTCGCTATGCTATTCCTCACCCTTACTTGATCTGTAATAAAAAAAAGCATTGTTATAGGAGATAAAACTATAACTATGTTCTGTATATTTGGATCTTCAAAGACCATTTTGCTTGCTCTTTCTTTCAAAGGTGCTTATCATACCATGCATGGGAAGGCACTCCTATATAAGTAATGTAACATATATTTGTCTGTGTTTACACTGAGTTTCCACCTCCCTGTGTGAAGTTACTCTTAGAATGATAAATACTCATGGGACTGCATCTCTGATAACAAACAAATGGCTCAAACAGTGCCCACAAGTGGTTTGAGGCTGGCAGGGAACTAACAAAGCTTCTGGAGACAGTCTTCTGAAATATTCCAGCTATGAACAGTTTCAAAATTGTTAATATATCCTCCTTATCTCAAACTTGTAACAAACTCCCAACTTTTCTATGTTCTACTCAATCTTCAATCCATTTCAAAAGAGAATTAAAATCCTACCTTGTTAACTCTCCCTCCTGCTCTTGTCACCTCCCCACCTAATACATACTCCCCAACCATCTGTCTACAGCAATTTCTCCTCTCCTTCCTGGTGCATTACCTTTATAATAACTAGTACTGTATTACCTTAGCTGTGCCTCTGACTAACACTATACTTAAATCTCTTATTTTTCTCCCACGTAGCTACTAAGCATCGCTGCTCTCCTCTTACAACTGTTTCTCTCATGCTTTGGGGTCTTCTATGTATTCCTCCCCTCCACTTTGCCCTTCTATTTAATTACCTCTTCTTCATGCCTTCCAACTTGGTTCAGTCATTAAGATGTATTGGGTGCTTACCTTTTTTTGTTGTTATTGCAAATCTACATTTTGTTTAATCTGTTCCTTTACTAGTTTGTTAACTTCCATTTGGCAAAAATGTATGTAGTTGTATGCATGTTGCATGTGGAGCTTTTTTCCTTGGGTCTCCACTGAAAATGGGCCACTGGCCCAGTTGGACTAACCCGATTAAAAATGGACAAATAAATAAATACATAAATTAATTCAATATCCGGTCTGGGTTAATGTTTGTATTTTCACTTACCTTATATCTTCTCCATAGCTATTCCTTGTAATCATCTAAAAACCACATTATTTGTGGTGACCATACCTCCTTCTTTTTTTCTTATGGCTGTTTTTCTTTTACTTTCTCCTTCTTTTCTTAGTCTCATTTTCTTTCACCCACACTGCTATACTACTCCTTGTCACACTGCTATTATGCAATCTGATAAAGCCTTCATCTGTCCTTGACCATTGCCTGCTATGAAACTCTGTATACTTTAGTCCAGCAGCAGATACACAAAGGGCCACAGGCCATTTTTTTTCAAGAAAATACATACTTTCCTCACTGTCTTCTTTGTATCTGCAGCATCCTATGATATTATATGTCTTGGTATATCTGACTTAATCATTGATCACTAGCATTCATAGTGTCCAGTCAAACTAATCCTGCAGTTCTTTTTTTAATTCAAAGCTTGGATTACTGGTTTACCAAGTAGCTTCCATCCCATCTACTTCTGCCATTCAGTTTTATGCTTCACCAACCCTTCCTCTTCTAATGTCAAGTTTCCAAAACCCTAAACCCACATTACTGTTTTTTTTAATTCTTCAGTTTGTCTAATTCCATGAATCATTTGAATAGGACTACTTGCTTTTATCACAGTTTAATGATTTATTTTCATTTTCTGCATAGCTCTGAACCTGTTACCATCAGAATCTGGGACAAATCCAGAAATAATCAGGGACAATTTTTAGACAACCACATCCCACCCCCACCACCCATTAGGGAAACCACCGTAAAAAAATTCTCCAAAGCCAACTTCATGCTTCTTAAGACAGAAGTGGCAAACTTCAGGACACCCATGCTGACGGTATGACTGCTGAATCCTACACAAATGCACTTTATAAGCACTTACACAAGTGCATGGATCATGCAATCCCTAACAGAACCAAGATGCTATCATCCAAAAAAAGGAAGCCAATCTGTTGGTCCCCTGCCATAAACAAACTCTACAACAGAAGAAAGAAATTGTTGCAAAAGAGTAAAATCCCATGATTGGAGGAACTCCCTGGTCAGCCTCAGTAAGAAGCTGATATCCCTCATAAAATCCTCCAAAGCTAGTTACAAAAACAAAACCACCACTGACTCTAAAGACAACCACAAATCATTCTATATCTATGTCAAGAATCTCAATGGCAACACTCAGATCTGCTCTGAGTTACAGCACAATGCCACTAAATATACAGAACCAACTGATATTGCCAACATCCTGGTAGATAAGCTCAGTGCTAACTTAACCCGCTCTCATCCCCTAAAAGGCCCATCTCTGTACTGGAAGAATGCAAAGTTCATGTAATCACGGCTTCACAGGTAAAAAACACACTCTCCAAACCCAAGAACACAGCATCCATGGGACCTAACAACATCCCAGGCTGTGTTCTACATGAACTACAGAACAAACTGGCACCCCACCTAAGTACCATGTTCAATCATAGCCTCACCTCAGGCTATGTGCCCACTGAAGGGTGCACAGTGATGGTTTATCCCACTCCACAAAGGGGGAGCCAACAAAGACCCCAGAAACTACTGCCCCATTAGCCTGATGAGCCTGGTCTGCAAGGCTATAGAATGTATCATCATGGAACTTATAAACAATGACATTGGTAATCTCCAAACTCAGGACCCCACCCAGTTCGGGTTTGTAAAAGGCAGATCATGTCTCTTAAACCTGATAGACTTTTTTGAAGCAGTCACCAAAGCCATAGATGAGTGTAAGGTGGTTCACACAGCCTATCTAGATCTCGCCAAGGCTTTCGACACCATCCCCCACTCTGGAATTATAGATAAACTCACTAAACTAGGTATAAATCCCTATGTCACAAGATGAGTTGCCAGCTGGCTCATTGACAGAACCCACACTGTGAAAGTAACAGACTCCAAATCCAACTTCAGACCAGTGACAAGTGGAGTACCACAGGGTTCATTCTTGGGTCCTCTCCTGTTTGGTATCTACTTCTCTGAAGTACAGGCTAACACAGAAGGTCTTTGGCTGATGAAGTTCGCAGATGACTGCAAACTAGGAGCCATAATCAAAACTACAAAAGATGTGGACATCCTTCAAAAGGGCCTCATTGAGACAGATGCATGGTGTGAAAGCCATAGCCTCAAGCTCAATGCCAAAAAGTGCATTTTCATCCCTTTTGGTAAAAACTCTGTACCTATGAACTACCACAAAGGTGGTAGTCTACTTAACACCAAAAGTGTGATAAGAGACCTTGGGACACAGGTGGACAGTAGTCTCGCCTTTCATAATCACATCACCACGGTAGTCAGGAAATCCTTCTATGTGGCACACCTCATCACAAAAGGTTTCTCATCCAGGAAAAAAGAGGTCATTGTTCCCCTCTACTTGGCACTCATTAGACCCATTAGAGAGTACAACACCCCTTTTGGTATGTACCTCACAAGACATCTACAACAACTGGAAAGGCCGCAGAAATACCTCACAAAGAGGATTACTGACCTTAAACAGATGCCCTACGCAAACTGTCTCAAAAAACTGCAGCTTTACTCCATCGCATATTGTCTACTCAGAGGCAATCTCTGCCTAACACACAAAGCTATGTCAAACCCAGAGCTTTCGGACATGCTCCACTTAAAGAAATCCCAATCCCTCTGAGCTACACATTCTGGGGACCTAAACCTTGTCACCACAATAAACAGAACATGCTGGAGGGATAGATTCCTGTCCCAGAGACTTCCCATACTCTGAAACAAACTACCTATCTATATCAAACAAAGTTCCTCATTAGCACTCTTCAAGAAAAATCTTGATGATTGTATGGGAGATAGAAAATTCACCCCAGGGATCACTTCTGTGGCTCTGCTTAACAGTGGCACAGGAAAATAATTTTTTTTGGTTGGAGAAAGCCAGGGTACCTTTTGGCTAGGCTTATATAGGCCCTAGGGCCAATAGCCTAGTACCTACCTATGAACCTATAATGAGCAGCATAACCCAGGGATCGGTCTTGGGGTCCCTGCTGTTTGTGATATACTTCTCCAAGGTGCAAGCCAAAACCAGAGGTCTATGGCTGACCATGTTTGCAGATAACTGCAATCTGGTTGCTGTCATCAACTGCCCTAGTGCTGTAGACATACTGCAAGAGGGTGTCACGCAGACAAATGACTGGTGCCAAAAACATGGCCTCAAACTAAATGCCAAAAATGCATCATCATCTCCTTTGGGGAGAGTGATGTCTCCACAAATTATCACATTAATAACAATGTCCTAAGCACGCAAGCAGTTGTGAGGGACCTGGGCACCCAAGTTGACAGCAATCTAACTTTTGCCCACCATGTTGCCTCCATTGTACAGCAAGCTTTCTACATGGCTCACCTCATTAGTAATGGTATTTCTTCCAGGAACAAGGAAGTCATAACTTCCCTGTATTTCTCCCTTGTCAGGCCCATCATCGAGTATAATGCCCCTTTCAGTATGTACCTCGCAAAGCTGGAGAGACCACAGAGGTTCCTGACCAGGAGAATCCAGGGCTTCAAAAGTCTATCATACAAGCCCTGTCCCTCTACTGTGTCTCATACAAACTCTTCAGAGGTGATCTATGCCTGACATACAGAGCAATCTCTGATTCCACCTTGATGAAATTGCTGCATATCCACAAGCCAAACTCCACTCGCACGACCCTTAGGCAAAACCTCAACTTGGTCTGCGACATTAATAGGACTTGCTGGTGGGACAGATTTGTCTCCCAGAGAACCCCCCATCTGTGGAATAGACTGCCTGTCTACATCAAGCAGAGTACTTTATTTTATTTAACATTTATTTATTTATTTTATTTATTTTTTTTGTTTATTTGATGTCGTGACTAGGGAATAGAGACTAGGTTCCACAGAGCCTGTTTTCCGCGAATGCCGAGATGCATGTCTGTCTTGGAATGTGAGAGAGGACGGAGACGGAGGAAACCGGAAAACACACACAAGGAACAACATGCAAACTCACACAGGCACCACCCAGAGAATCGAACGAGAAGAACTCTTGCTGTGAGGTGACAATGTTAACCACTGCACCACTGTGCCGCACTGTGATCCCTCTTTAAGAGGAACCTGGATGCCTGGATGGGAAATAGAAAATACACCCCTGGGATTCCACCTGTGTCCTTACTGGACAGGGGCATTGGCTGCTGACTTGTGGGAACATTTGCTAATTTATTGAATAGGCGTATATTGGCCTCAAGGCCAGTAGCCTAGTAACTTGTTATGATCTTATGATCCTATGCTCTTTTGATCCTCAAGGGCTACACACTTCGAAAACTGAAATTTCTTTTTCTGGCATTTCTGACAAGCACTGCTTGGTATATGTGTAATGAGGTGAAATAGTTTCTGCTTTGATGGGTACAGTATAATGGGTCTGTTAATGTTACCAATAGGTAGGTGTGAAACAGATTGCTTAAAATTTACACAGCAACTTCACAGCCCAGACACAAACAAAAGGTTGTAATGTCAACACTTATCACCCTATTCTGTCCAACTGTTGTGGATGGGGAGATTCAAAAAATGTTCTTTTTTAACTATTTAGTTAACCTGTTACAGTATCAGGATTTGTGTCAACTTCATGTCACAAATAGGTTTAATATCTGCTACACGGCAGACTCTTTACCTACCTAGTCATAAATGTATAAATTTCCCTACAGCTCTGCTCCCCTTGATATATCACTCTGTTTCACTGATGATATGAATGTTATTATAATGCAAGGCGACAGACTGATACTTTGCCAGTTTTGTGCTCCAAACATACAGCTGTCCCCTCTCCAACAAAAAAGCCAAACCAAGTAGACCAAAAACTATAACTCACAAAAACTTGCTGCAGCAACCAGATTACAACCAGTCCAAGAAAAAACTTTTTAATATAATGATTTGTTAAGCATTTTTGTTCATAAAAAAACACTTTGTCTGACCTTTTAAAACAACCAGACAAATCATACCTTTTAAAACAACCAGAATGTAAAACCCCACATTGATTGGTGGGGGGGGGGGGGGCTACATGAGATATGTGTGGGGCTTTAAATGCTGTTTTTTTTTTTAAGTATGATTTGTTCTGATGAAGTTCTGTATTTATGATCAAAAGCGCTTAACAAGTCATTATATTATTATTTTTTTTCTTGGGGTAGTTGTAATCTGGTTGCTGCAGCAAGTTCTTGTGAGTTCCAATTTTTGGTAAACATACAGCTGTCTTGTAAGCATGTTGCCATATAAACCCTGGGGCATGGGGCCATATATCATAATGAGATTGTACTAAGGACTACAGGAGCATGGGCATTGATATATGATAAATACATTTGAGGTATAGTATGTGAATTATGACTAGCTAATGTCAATTGCTTACATTCACCTTAGAGTCTGCAAATTGAACATACAGGATGTATCTGTGGGTGCATGTGCGCACATGTATGCAGGTGTATTTGAAAGTGAAAGTGAAATTGGAACACTATAAAACTGTTTAGTTATATTCTGATGCATTTTAATCTGTGTTCCAACAGTTAATGATATGAAATGCCAACTAAATGATGTGCAGTCATCAATATACCCTCTGGTGTCCCTCACAATAGACCTCTCAACCAATTGGGGACAAATTTCAACAGAATCAGGGACAAGTCAAGAAAAAATCAGGGACAATCAGGGACACGTTTAAAATATTAGTGCTATTAACTTGAAACATTGACAGAATCAGAGCATATGAATTAATACACATTTTCTGAAGTAAAAGAAGTCAATAACTCTTAATTATTGTCATTATTCATTAAGTGTAATTCACCACCTTTCCTCCAAAAGTCACTAGTTTTAGGAGGGTTAAGAGGGACAGAGCTAAAATTTGAGTCAAAATCAGGGACGTCCCTGAAAATCAGGGACAATTGAGAGGTATCATAATGAGTAACTGAGTTCAAGAGGTGTTTTACTAGGTAGCTAACTATGCAACATTTGTAATGACAGCTTATGTGGTAGGGTGTGCATTCCTTTTACCACTGTTCTACTGGGTAAACATTTTTTTAATTATTTGTCTGTTTATTTACATATTTAGTTAGCATCTCTCACTTGTGAATCATACTCATGTTATACACCTTTTGTGGTCTGGCATACTTGTCATGATCCGGGTCCTACATAGCACATTGCATACATGGTGCGAAAACCACTAAGCATTAAGTACTGGTTTTGTAGCTGATAGGGGAAACCTATAATTCATTCACTGCCTTAAACTCTGGCAGTCTAGTGTTCCTGATTACGACTAAGAGATTCTAACAGAATTCACCATATAGGATATGCATAACAGAAAAAAGAAGGGCTGCAGGGGCATTTCAGACTTGAATGTGTTAGATAAAGAGCTAGTTGATACCAAGCTGAGTGTAATTATTTTGGGAGTTACTGGTGTTGTCTCATGGGGCTCTGTGATTAGGCCACTTCTTTTCAAATTAATCTTTTCAGTTATAAAAGTGTGAAATTGGCTATGTATTTCTATATATGCTGAAGACTGACACCTAAGCAAAATAATTATTTAAATGAAAGATGCCTGAAGTTCATCAAAACGGCTTCCAAAAAGTACACACCTGGTGTCATGGTGATGCCTTCATCTTTTATATCAGCAACTGTAGCATCACAAGACTTACCAAAAAGTATATAACTATATGTTAATAATTTTAAAGGTCAGATCATATAAAGTAACACTGTCATTAAATATCTGTAGATAATGACAATTTAAACTCTGACCATTGTGTATTGTGTAAGAATTGATAAGACTGTCCTGTAATGGAATTAACTGGAAACAACTGAAATGAGACAGAAAGTAAAGTCTTTATCTGTTAATTACCCAAACTCGCTCTGAACATGTGCCAGTCTCTCCTTTATGGGCCATATCTTGTGTACTTTTCAGAATGAATTCTCTGAACACTGTAGTTCATTCAATAAGGCTTTATTAGATGTTCACAATATTTGAATACTGTCTTCATTAACAGTGCGGATAATAACAGTACTGCTAAATATACCCAAAGTTACTGCACATATCTTCTGATTGCCCTGAATGATATAAACGGAAACAGTCTTTTTTTGACCTGACTTCAGTACTCAGGCTCGAGTGTCTGTAATCTTTGCTGTAATGTTAGGTCAAACGAACTAGCTAACCTTAACTGACTTCCCAAACTGTATCAGAAATATATTTTAATAATACCAAAACCCTGTAATGTATCTACAAAAGTCTGAAAAGTATATTCTTTAGTCCATGAAATACCAAAGGGCAATCTAGTGTTTCTATGGAGATCATTTTACCACTTTATACATTACTGATCGAACCCACTGCTAAAAAACACTGTTTTGTAGCCTTTGAATAAACCATGATCAAACTGAAAAGGTACACAGATGTCCTACTAGAAGAAAAATTAAACTATTCAGGAAGGCCTCAGCAGCTGCTATTAAATTTCATTTCTTACAGGTTACATAGAAAAGAAAATATCAGTAATAGAAAAAAAAACATCCATTACTCCATATATTCTGCAAAGATTTTGATCCATCTTTCTGTTTTGTAGTCAGAAGAAGTCAGCCATTATCCTCCTTCAAAACATATTGCTGATCTAACCATCCATCTCTATCCATCTAAGATGGAACTTTTTGGTAACCAAATAGAAATAAATGTATCTGTCTGTCTATCTATCAGTCTGGTTATCTTGTTAAATGAGTATGTGAACTGGGACAGGGACCATTTTTGGCCACAACCCATGCCTACTACGACAGAAACAATTTTCATGACATTGAGGTACATGAACCTCAACATTTTGCATAGACTTTGTTAAGATTTTTTAAAATAATTTTACATAGACATGCAAAAAATGCATATCAAACAGTTTTACATAGAATTGTAGAGAATTATGTACACAAGATTGCAATTATTTTAAACATGCACCCAAAATACAATACATCAAACACTTTTGCATATAACAACGCAGTAGAACCAAAGTTTATACTTTTGTCATAACAGCAGCCAAAATGGCTTGACAGCTACATGTGTAAATATGTGTAGCTCTAAATAAAGATTGGGTTGTGGTAAACAAATATGTGTAACTCTAAATAAAGATTGGGTTGTGGTAAACAAATATGTGTAACTCTAAATCAACGCTGGGTTATGGGAAACAAGGTTCCTGATGGACAAGAAAGCAGGTAGGTTGTAAGCACGGCTAGCAAATCTGTAAGCCTGGGTCTGATTCCTTCAATCTTTATTTGCCTACTTTGGGATTCTGAGAAAATTAGTGTTCCTGAGCTGTGTCTGAAAATGGCACTTGTACCTACTAGGTTTACTCAGTTAAGAAATAAATGAATAAACCCACAAGTAAGTAGTTATTTAAAAATGGGCAGGGCCTATTTTAGCAGATCGGCCAAACACACAGCCTTCAAGGAGCACAATTGTTAACATCAGACCATCACAATATATAACACGAAAATAACAACCTTAACTATCAATTACAAAACAATTACCAATTAATTAAGTAATTAATTAATTATTTCCAATTGCACTCAGTGTTTAACCCTTTAGGAACCAAAGTGTTAAGCTTTAGAATATACCCTTGATTGTTAAGGTTGTTATTTTTGTGTTATATATTGTGATGGTCTGATGTTAAGAATTGTACTCCTTGAAGGCTGTGTTTAACTGAGGCACGAAAGACATTTAAGTTTTTTATTATTTTTTTTCTGTGCCTGTTGTTTTTCGTATTCTTCTTTCTGAGTGTGTGCATTTCCTATTTTAGCAGATGCCTAGAGAGAAAAGTTCCACAAACTATGGCAAGGGGTAAAAATAAAACTACTGGATATTAATATATAATAGTGTTGGGTGACCGTGGTGGTGCAGTGATTAGCGTTGCCACCTCACAGCAAGAGGTTCTCTGGTTCGACCCTCAACTAGGGGTGCCTTCTGTGCAGAGTCTGCATGTCCTCCCTGTGGTCGCGTGGGTTTCCTCTGGGTGCTCAGGTTTCCTCCCACATCCCAAAGACATGCTGTAGGTAGATTGGACACTCTAAATTGGCCTTAGGCGTGAGTGCAGGTGTGTGTGTGCTTTCTGTGGAAGGTTGAGCGCCAGGCTGGCAACTCGGCACCGCAAAACTCCACTGCCAATCATGAGCGGACAGGTGATCCACTGTGGCGACCCCTAACTGGGAAAAGCTGAAAGAATAATAAGAAGTGTTATACAATAATTAATCAGACAAGAGTTATTTGGCTTAAATGTATTACATACTGACAAACTAGTCAAGGCAATAAATCAGAAGAAAAATAAATTATTGACTTCTCAGCATAATTATTGGATGCTTAGTAAAACGTAGTGACCTTACAGTATACCCCATGTAATAATAACAATAAAGTAAGTAAAACACCAAGTTTTTCCAACAGCAAACTAACTGCAGTGAGGGGGATGTAAAGGCAAGAGGGGGAAAATAAATGAGAAGGAAGACAGAGTGGTGAAAGGAATGAGATAAGAACAGAGCGAGACATAGAACAAAAAGAAGGAGGAGAAGAAGAAGAAGACAGGAACCATTTGGGGAGACGTAGTAACTGCAAGTTAGGCACACAAGAAAAAAAACAGTCTGCCATACTCTTGGCAGAAAGATCTGATGAACTAAATGATGAGACAGTTGAAATTTAACATGGGACTATTTAGTACTGGCTTACCCCATGCAAGCAGCAGCTCAGTGAGTGTTATTGGCACGTGTCTCCTTCGAAGAATTCTTGCGGAGGGAGTTGGCATTTTATTATCAGTATCTTTACTTCAGGGATGTTTAAGTTAGGAACTAAGGTCAAAATAAACTTCAAAATTAATTTTTCCGTTCTGCATACCACATGTTCAGTATCAATACTGCACTCTGTGTTTGCCTGTACCACAGCTGTTTGACAGCGATTAATTAGGCAATGCCTGAACAGTTTGTATTCTGACAATTGTATTTTATAGTTATGGATAACTATTAAAAAAATGATGAGAAACAGGAACAGGAAGGTGCGGCTAACAGATGTTCACTTAACTCAGCTGGGAATCAATGAAGACACTCCACTAACTTGATGGCGCGTTGCACTGACAATGCCTTCCTTCACTGTGCTGCACTATGTTACTGCTGTATCTAAAGGTACACTCTGGAAATGTATGTAGCCTGCCTAGGTACTGCACCCATAGTTTATATTTAAAGTTAGGCCTTAATGTGTCTGCAAGCACTAAAGACCTTTACTAATTACATTTATGTCCTTGTTAACATGAAGATCCAGAAAGGTTTGGTTTTTGTTCCTCCATTCCATTTGATGTTATGCACTAAGTTGATCTGTTATTAACAAGGGAAGCACATTGGAAAAGAGATTTTGCTGAAGTAT
This sequence comes from Protopterus annectens, assembly GCF_019279795.1. Lineage (NCBI taxonomy): Eukaryota > Metazoa > Chordata > Ceratodontiformes > Protopteridae > Protopterus > Protopterus annectens. The sequence goes on from NC_056727.1 coordinate 1,071,390,406, forward strand.
AAATACAACATAATGTTTACTTACAAATGTATGAGCAAATAGTATGATTTGTCTAGTAGAATACATCTACAGAAGCAAGTTAGATAAAGAAACGAAAATAACATCCATACCTCTCACCTGTTCAGATTTTTGCCTTATATAAAGGTTTGCCCCTCATAAAATCTGTGGTTTTCTGGCAATGCCCTGAGGAGCAAAGTCTTTAAACAATGATATAATTTGAGTTTTAAACTTTATATCCTTCTAAAAATGCATGTTAACACAAATCCTGTAATTCTGGTAACTTTCTAAGTTTATAAAAGCAATATTTAAAATGTCTCCATATTTCTGGACTTTTGTAATTAAATCAAAAGGTGCTTCAACAAAGTATTAGTTTAAGGGTGTGCACACTTATGAAACCAGCTTATTGTATGTTTTTTATTATTTATGTTTTTCCCCTAACAGATTTGATTGTTTTTCAATTGAATTGTACAAGTTATAGGTCACATTAAATGTGGGAAACGTTTTGAAATGATTTATTGAGGTCTCATTTTTTATATCACAAAAACCTAGCATTTTAACAGGGGTGTGTAAACTTTTTATATCCACTGTATATCTCTTAATATTTAAAACTTCTCATGTCTAAGGTCAATGGTTTTCATTGCCAGTCTCTTGCAAAATTTTGTTTAAACTGATAATTGTCTGGGACCATCTGACTATGCCGTGTGCAGTATATTATTTAAAAATGTTCACATCTATGGTCACCTGTCCTCACTATCCATTTTTTATATAATGCAACATAAATTGCTCATTGTTTGGGACCACCTGACTATGCCTTATACATTATATTATTTAAAAATACTCAGATGTCAGGCCACCTGCCTTCCTCTCTAGTATAATGTAACATAAACCAATCATTGTGTAAGACCACATGATCATTACTTATTTTCTTTAATAGCTCATGTCTGAGATAACCAATTTTTAAATATCGCTCCTATAAAGTTGGAAAGTTAAGAAAACAGCTTTTACATTAAAATGCATTTTCTAAAGAGTTTGAAGCCTGAAACTCAAATTTCTCTCATTATTTAGTGACTTTAATCCCAATGATTTTCCAGAAAACCTCAAATTTTATGAGGAATGGGCCAAAAATCTGTGACAAAAATTTGAACATTGTGAAAATCTGGACAGTTGAGAGGTATGGACTCAGAAGGAAACTCCTGCACTTTTTGAGCACACATTGTTTTTCTTCTATGTCTTATCTCCTTTGGCCAAAGTACAGATTCAGGAAGCTGCTATTGGTCTTTCCATCCACTATTGTCAAGCTGCAGCCCATTCCTATAGTGACCCCATGAACAGCTGTCACCGTCCACAGAGTTTACTAGCCAAGTAGGAAACAGAAGTAGTTTCCAGACCTTTCTTTCATATCTCATACAAACCACGCACACATGTGTATATCTTTGCACAAGGGTGCACACACACACACACACACACACACACACACACACACACACACACACACACACACACACACACACACACATCCTCTCAAGCCAGACTTTACGATTCAGTGTACCAATCTGTGTACTAGCCATGACTTGAAAAATATCCATATTTATGTACTCATCTGATTGTTATGCTTTTGTCACTCTTTGTCAGTTTACACGGTTTTTGAATGATTGCTAGTGATTGGGCCTTTCATCACTACACTGTATTTCCTTATCCATTTTATACTTTACCATAGAAGGATACGCTATCAAAATGCATCGCTTCCTCCTCCCCCTGGGCAACTAGATTGGACAGGATCACTTACCATCACATATATCCAAACCCACCATGGCCTTCTACCCTTTACCTTAACAATCCTACCTTTCGCCATAGTGGGAGAATCCCATTCACTATCTCCCAGGCACATCTAATAGTCAAGCGCTCACCATCTCTGCCCTTAGTCTGCCTGTAACTTCCTCCATGTCACATGTGACAAAGGTACTATATACCTGTTGCACATTAAGAGCTTTAATCCTTGAATGCATTGTTATTTGCCATTCTGTGTATATCATTTACTTTTTCATAAACCCATTCAGAGTCCACTTGAGATTTTCTACTGCATGCATACTTTCTGGATTTCCCGTGTAATCCTCTGCACCACCAGTAACCAAAATAATAAGCCTTCAGCCACTGCCATCATTCATCAATCCACATCCCCAGACTCTACCACCATGTTAATTTTAAATCATTGCATTCATTTTTTTATGGACATAAATATTAAATCATTCTCTTCAAATACAAAATGATTACATCAGGTGACCCACACATCCAAATCTTCCATTTGATGCTTCATTGACCCCATAGGCAGATGCCCCTTCAGGCCTGAGTTCCCCCACCACTGCACAATCCTCTTCGTAGGGCCAGAACCCACGTTGCTTCCATCTACATGCTTCTGCAGCTTTAATATATAAAAATGTCTTCTGCCGCTATGCTATTCCTCACCCTTACTTGATCTGTAATAAAAAAAAGCATCGTTATAGGAGATAAAACTATAACTATGTTCTGTATATTTGGATCTTCAAGGACCATTTTGCTTGCTCTTTCTTTCAAAGGTGCTTATCATACCATGCATGGGAAGGCACTCCTATATAAGTAATGTAACATATATTTGTCTGTGTTTACACTGAGTTTCCACCTCCCTGTGTGAAGTTACTCTTAGAATGATAAATACTCATGGGACTGCATCTCTGATAAACAAATGTCTCAAACAGTGCCCACAAGTGGTTTGAGGCTGGCAGGGAACTAACAAAGCTTCTGGAGACAGTCTTCTGAAATATTCCAGCTATGAACAGTTTCAAAATTGTTAATATATCCTCCTTATCTCAAACTTGTAACAAACTCCCAACTTTTCTATGTTCTACTCAATCTTCAATCCATTTCAAAAGAGAATTAAAATCCTACCTTGTTAACTCTCCCTCCTGCTCTTGTCACCAGCCTACCTAATACATACTCCCCAACCATCTGTCTACAGCAATTTCTCCTCTCCTTCCTGGTGCATTACCTTTATAATAACTAGTACTGTATTACCTTAGCTGTGCCTCTGACTAACACTATACCTAATCTCATATTCTGCTGTGTCTCTGACTAACACTATACTTAAATCTCTTATTTTTCTCCCACGTAGCTACTAAGCCTCGCTGCTCTCCTCTTACAACTGTTTCTCTCATGCTTTGGGGTCTTCTATGTATTCCTCCCCTCCACTTTGCCCTTCTATTTAATTACCTCTTCTTCATGCCTTCCAACTTGGTTCAGTCATTAAGATGTATTGGGTGCTTACCTTTTTTGTTGTTATTGCAAATCTACATTTTGTTTAATCTGTTCCTTTACTAGTTTGTTAACTTCCATTTGGCAAAAATGTATGTAGTTGTATGCATGTTGCATGTGGAGCTTTTTTCCTTGGGTCTCCACTGAAAATGGGCACTGGCCCAGTTGGACTAACCCGATTAAAAATGGACAAATAAATAAATACATAAATTAATTCAATATCCGGTCTGGGTTAATGTTTGTATTTTCACTTACCTTATATCTTCTCCATAGCTACTCCTTGTAATCATCTAAAAACCACATTATTTGTGGTGACCGTACCTCCTTCTTTTTTTTCTTATGGCTGTTTTTCTTTTGCTTTCTCCTTCTTTTCTTAGTCTCATTTTCTTTCACCCACACTGCTATACTGCTCCTTGTCACACTGCTATTATGCAATCTGATAAAGCCTTCATCTGTCCTTGACCATTGCCTGCTATAAAACTCTGTATACTTTAGTCCAGCAGCAGGTACACAAGGGCCTCTGGCCATTTTGTTTTCAAGAAAATACATACTTTCCTCACAGTCTTCTTTGTATCTGCAGCATCCTATGATATTACATATCTTGGTATATCTGACTTAATCATTGATCACTAGCATTCATAGTGTCCAGTCAAACTAATCCTGCAGTTCTTTTTTTAATTCAAAGCTTGGATTACTGGTTTACCAAGTAGCTTCCATCCCATCTGCTTCTGCCATTCAGTTTTATGCTTCACCAACTCTTCCTCTTCTAATGTCAAGTTTCCAAAACCCTAAACCCACATTACTGTTTTTTTTTTAATTCTTCAGTTTGTCTAATTCCATGAATTCATTTGAATAGGACTACTTGCTTTTATCACAGTTTAATGATTTATTTTCATTTTCTGCATAGCTCTGGACCTGTTACCATCAGACTCTGGGACAAATCCAGAAATAATCAGGGACACTTTTTAAAATACTAGCACTATTACTTTGAGAAGGCTAAAAAATAACAGAATGTAAATTCATATGCATTTTTATGCATTATCTAAACTAAAAGAAGTCTATATATCTAATTATTGTCCATGGGTTCATAGGTTCATAGGTGTATACTAGGCTAGTGACCACAAGGGCCCTTATAAGCCCAGCTGTGCAACCTAAATGTGACCCACAAGTTTGATTTACATAGAGGTGATTTAATGATTGTATCTGTCTATCAGAGACATAGGACACAGACCAGGGGTGAATTTCCAATTACCCAATTCATTGGTCCAAGTTGTGCTTAAGTAGGGATAGGGAGGATCTCTGCCTCTCCTGGACGGGGAACCTGTTCCAGAGAATAGGAATTCTCTGAGAAACATATTTGTCTATCCAACATGTCCTATTTATGTCTCAAGCAAAATTTTGGTCTTTTAATCTAGCAGTTCTGATGCTGTTTGTTTTGTGGATGTGCAAAGGCTTCATCAAAACAGGGTGCAGAGATGCCTCGTATGCCAGGCAAAGATCAACTCTCAGAAGTCTCTATGATACTAACTAAAGAAACAGGGCTTTGAAGTGACCAGAGTAGGACATTGTGTTTACTCCCTGTATTCCTTTTGCAAGCAACCCCCATGGACATTGCATTTGCTACATATGTCTGGTCGGGTACATGCCAAATATACTCTAGGATATACTCTATGATGGGAATGATGAGGGCCGATTACAGTGGTATGATGACCTCTTCAGATGCTCTTGCTAATAAGTTGAGCAACAGAAAAATTTGTTTACTACCTTGGACACATGTTGGTCAAAGGCTAGGTTACTATCTAAATGAAGTTCCAGATCCCTGACTAGTGAATAAACTTTTAAGAGTACTTTAATGATGACATAGTTACCCAGGGTGGGAGACTTCCCAAAAGGTACTATAGTCATAGCCGGCCTTAGGCATAGGCCAACTAGGCGGCTGCCTAGGGCACCGCTCTAGTAGGGGCACTTTTTCAGTAATCTGGATGGTGTAGGTAGACTAGGATGGGGGCACTGGGTGGTATTGGGAAGCACTGTGGAGACCTTTTGCCTAGGGCACCAGTTGACCAAAGGTCAGTCCTGACTATAGTATATTTCTTAGAGCTGAGTTTTAAGCCATGACTTTGGCACCAAGCATTTCTCTATATTAGACCTCCCTGAATGGTGTTCTCATCCTGAGGAGATTAAATGACTTCTCCCAATTTGTAATCATCTATAAACTTGGTTAGCCAGAGGTCTTTGACATTGGCTTTGATATTCAAGAAATAAATGCCAAGGAGTGGGTCTAGCACAGAGCCTGTGGGGACTCCACCAAATGACTGGCCTCTTTGTGGAGGTGACCTCACTGATTCTAACCTCATGGGTCCTACCAGTGAGTCAACTAGCTTTCCAACATGCAAGAAATCCAAGCAGGCAAAGGACACATGAGGCATAAAACCAAGCAATTTATTTAGTAAAAAACATGTAAGCACAGGAGTACTACACAAATGCACTTACATGTTTTGTACTACATAAATCATTTGGTTTTGTACCGTGCATGTCCTTTGCCTGCTTGGATTTCTTGCATTATATATTTGGAGCCTGGTCTGCACTTTATCTGGTACAGTGGTTTTGTTTTTGCTTGTAGCTATCCAACATGTTATAAAGGGGTTTATACCTAGTTCTTTAAGTTTGTTGACAATGACCAAGTGGGGTATTGTATCAAATGCTTTAGCCAGATCTAGGTAGGCAGTATGATCTTTGTTCCCTCATCCACTGCCTCAGTGGCCTTTTCAAAGAAGTCCACCAGGTTCAGTAATCATAACCTTCCTTTGACAAAGCCAAACTGGGATGGATCCAGTGTCTTGAGGTTTCTTATGTCCACATTGATAATTTCTATGAGAATTCTTTCCATGTCTTTGCAAATAAGACTTCTCAGACTAATGGGTCTGTAGTTTCCAGGATCTGTTAAAGGTCCTCCCTTATGAAGGGGGATGACCATTGCAGTCCTCCATTCATGTGGCACAAAACCTGTTTTAAGACTATAGTTAAATAATGACGCCAGGGGCCTTGATAAATTGTATTTTACACTATTCTGGAGACATCCTGGGATGTTATTGGGGATCACTGAGGCCATGTTCTTGGCTTTTGTGTGTACAGCCAGTAAATTCTCCCTAGTTATAATAGGATGGGTTATGTCTGAGGGTATTATTGGGGGATGGTTGGGGGTGAAAAGTGAGTAAAGTTGGAACTGAAATTGTCCACTAACAGTTTCGCTATATCACCAGGCTCAGTGAATGTGGCACCATTAACCGCCAGTTCAGTGCATTGCTATGTACCTTTGCAGTTTCTCACATAGTATTTGAAGGTCTTATGGTTCTCTTTCACCTGAAAGGCTATCTTAAGTTGGCTTTGCTTGATGTAATTAGCCCTCGTAGGCTCCTATTTACTTTGATGAGAGAGTTTGTTTATCTTTATGGGAATTGGCCTTCCTGATTTTTTCCATTTTTTTTCTTTTGTTGTATATTCTGTGTAATTTGGCATGCTACCAGGGCAGTTTGTTTCTAGGGCTAATCCTGGAACTTCTGGAAGGTACAGCAACCTTTATGCAGACACTAACATGGTAATACAGAATTTCTGAAAGCAATTCATTGAAATTTTGACAAAGCATTACTTAATAAAAGGTAATTTGCCTTTGAATAGTTCATAACTGTTACTGGTTTTAATGGGATTATGGAGCTGATTTTTATTTTGAAGGAGACAGCTTTGTGGTCAGACCTTACCAGGGAGGATGAGACATTGAAAGATGCAGCATTCTCCCATATTTGTGAGCATGAGGTTCAGTATGTTGGAGCCTCTAGTGGGCATATTCTCTATTTTGTCAAGAGTGTTTGTATTTACGAAGTCCAGGAATCTCTGTCCCTGTAGATTTGATCCAGTGAAGGATTCACAGTCTACAGAAGGGTAATTAAAGTCTCTCATGACTAGGGTGTTAGCTTAGATGGTAAGTGTCTGCAGTAGGTCCAAATATACATTGTGAGTTTCTTGGGACATGGAGGGAGACCTATAGCTGGCTAGAATATGGCACAGGATTTTGATTATGGTGATCTGCACATGGATGAACTCCAGCACATCAAACTGTTTGCTCACCCTTGAAGTATGCTTGTTACTGACGTATATTGAGACAGTTCTACCTTTAGCCCATGTTTGTGCACCTACTTGTCTAAAAGTGTGGAAGGCAATGAAACCTTGAACTGTCAAGATACACTCTGCCACTTTAAGCTATGTTTTAGTAACTGCACAGATACCTACATTGCAAGTGTGAGGAGGGCTTAGATGGCTTGCATGGCTTAGTGTTTTTTTTATACTCCTGGCATTCAGCAGTAACACCTTGAGGATCAGTTAAAACTTGAGTTTACCATGTTGGTAGGTTTGCTAATTTGGTCTTAAATCTTTCGGCTTTACCCGGTTAGGGGTTGCCACAGCGAAACTCCGGTCTGCTCATGATTGGCAGTGGATTTTATGGTGCCGAGTTGTCAGCCCGATGTCCAGCCTTCAGTGAAGGCACACCCATACACGCTCGCACCTACCTGCATGTCTTTAACGTCACTCAACCGCAGGAAGGAAATGCAGGCTACACACAGAAGGCGCTCCAGCCGAGAATCGAATGGGAGAACCTCTTGCTGTGAGGAGACAATGCTAACTGCTGCACCACTCTGGCTTATTTGGTATTGCCTAAAAAATGGCACTATGGGGAGGATAAAGTTTTAGTCAGTATTTGAATGCCTAGGGAAGGGAAGTCCTGGGAAATGTGTCTGCTTGCCTTAGGGACTTAGCATTTGCGGCTCCACTGAGTGTGACAGTATGTGTGGTGTTAGGTGTTGTTGCTTCTGAGTACCTTTGGGCTTGCAAAGGCGTATCTTTAACAATGTGTGGTCTAGGTGATCTTATTCATAGATTCATAGGTGTTTGCTAGGCTAATGACCACAAGGGCCTTTTTAAGCCTAGCCATGCATCACAAATCTCTGACAAGTTCTGGTACCCTTGATATGTGGAAGCAGGGGCTTGGGAGATGAAGCATTTACAAGCAGGGGTCTGGGAGATGAACTATTTACAGGAATGCCTTTGTCCATTAGAGACATAGGTACCAAACCAGAGATGAATTTCCTGTCCCCCATCCAATTGTCAAGTTACATTTGAATTGGGCTAGTAAGGAACTCCGCTTCACAATGATGGGGAGCCTATTCAAGAGAAGGGGTAGTCTCTGGGATACATACCTGTCCCTCCAGCAGGTCTTTTTTATATCACAGGCAAGGTTTAAGTCTTTAGAATGGGTAATTCTGGTGCTCCTTGTTTTTCAGATGTGGAGGAGGTCCATCAGAGTGGCAATGTCTTGTATGCTAGGTATAGATCTCCCCTAAATAGCCTGTAGGAAATAGACTACAGAGATAGGGCCTTGAGACAGTCTGCACAGGACATGTTACTTATACACTATTCTTTTACTGAAGAACCTCTGTGGATGTTCCAATTGTTAGGTACATACCAAAGGGGGGCACTGTAGGTCTGATGAATGCCAAATACAGTAGAATAATGACTTCCTCAGACCTACATGCCATACATTAATTTATTAGCTGCACAATATAGAATGATTTCCTCACTAATGTAGACACGCAATGGTCAAAATCTAGATTACTGTCTATGTGTGTCCCTAAGTCCCTGACTGCTGGGTCAGCTCTAAGAGTATGCTGTCAATATGACAGTTAAAAAGAGTGGATGACTTCCAGTAGGATACTATCATGCATTTCCTAGCATTTAGTTTTAGTATATGGCTCTGACACCAGCTGTTTGCCTGTGTCAGCCCTTCCTAGAGAACATTTGTGTTGGAGGGGAATTCAATGACATCTCCTAATTTGCAATCATGTGCAAATTTAGTCAGCCAGAGGCAATTGATATTGGCCTTGAGTTAGTAAATGCTAAAAAGGAGCTGTCGCAAGACTAATTCCTAAAGAACTCTGCTTGTGACTGGTCTCTTTGTAGAGGTGGACTCCCCATTCTAACTTCCGGGGTCCTGTCTGTGAGCCAGATCGTTATTCGCCAGGGGGCATAAGGTTTGTACCTAACCTCTTGAGTTTGTCAACAATGACCAAGTGTGGTATTGTGTCAAATATCTTGGTCAAGTCAAAGTAGGCAGTGTGAACCATTCTGCCCTCACCCATTGCTTTGATGACCTTCTCAAAGAAGTCCACCAGGCTGAGTAGGCATGACCTGCCCTTGATGAAACCAAATTGTTGCTTAGAAAGATTGCTTTCAAGTGTCTCAGCATAGGTAATCTAAGTGTGTGTTGAGTGCATGAGTTTGACAACCTGATGCGCCCTTGTATGCAAGGGATTAGCCTCCAGTGTCATTGTGTAAGTACACCTCTCACATACTGTGTCTGCTTCTTTAAGGATTAAGTGGTTGTCAGTAAGCATGAGACAACTGCTACATTGTCTCAAGATGCCCATATCCACCAAGCTGGCTATGGAGAATTTAGGAAGTTGCATATCTATACTGTACGGTCCTTTGATTTGTAGCTACAAGGGTGGTGTATAGGAGTTAGAAGGCTATTAAGGGTACTTTGTTGGTGCAGACAAATAAGGCTGCTTTAGCAGGGACAGACTATGCCAAACAGTACTAAATTCTCATTGTCATAGTTCCTAAATGTATAGGTAAATACTAGGCTAGCTGCACTTGTGGGTCATTTTAAGCCTACCTAATTTCCCTCAAAGGTGAGAATCAAACCCTGTACTTTGGATCTATGAGATAAACACTTTAACCATTATGCCAGCGCTCAATCTCATTATTTATTAAGTGTAATCAACCACCTTTTCTCCCCAAATCACTAGTATTAGTATTAGTATTAGTATTAGTATTAGTATTAGTATTAGTATTACTGTTAGTATTAGTATTAATATCAATATCAGTATCAGTATCAATATTAGTACTAGTATCATATCAGTATTAGTATTAGTGTCAGTATCAGTATTAGTATCAGTATTAGTATTAGTATTAGTATTAGTATTAGTAACAGTATCAGTATCAGTATCAGTATTAGTATTAGTATTAGTATTAGTATCAGTATTAGTATTAGTATTAGTCTTAGTATTAGTATTAGGAAGGAGAAAGTTTTTATCCAAAATCAGGGATGTGCCTAAAGATCAGGGACAGTTCTCAGGTATGTTAATTCTTTATAATTCTTTACACCCTACTTGCTAAGCTTTGCTTCCACTGCATCTATAATATGTTGCAGGGGGTTGCCATAATGTTTAAGGTGTTTACTTCACAAACATAAAATACAGGGTTTGATCCTCACCTTTGAGAAAAATTGACTAGGCTTAACATGTCCCACAAGGGCAGCTAGCCTAGTACTTACCTGTATCATTTTCTTTAAGCATACATTCCCCACAGGGGGTTAAAACAAAACTGTAATAAACAGAAATCATGCAACAGACAGAAATCATTACATTGCAGACTTCTGAACTCCCATTAACAGCAAAATGACTTCAAATGTGTTCTATAAAGTGATAACCTGGCAACATTTCAAGCCCCCATAAACCCTGAGAACACTGCTGTCTATGCAGAGCTATTCACAAAAAACATATACAAGCATGTTAAAAGCTGCATAGAGGCAGATGTACCCACAAGGAAGAAGTTCAGAACTAACTCAAAAAAACAAGCCACCCTGGGGGAATCACAAAATCAATAGGCTGTATAACATAAGGAATAAATTAATTGCAAAACACAAGTGGTGTAGCAACCAGCAGGATTAAAGCACTCTGGTTATACTAAACAAACAACTCAGAACAAATAAAGTCTACCAAAGCCAAATTTGAGGTAAATTTAGCCTCCCAGGCCAAGGACAACCACAAGGCATTCTTTTGCTACGTCTGAAACCTCAAAGGCAATACACAATTGTGTGCAGAGCTCATTGTAAATGGAGCCACCTTTACAGAGCCAGGTGATATAGCAAACCTACTGGCCAACAAATTCAGCTCCAGTTTTACCCCTGTCTCCCCCTCAATCTTCCCTCAGGAAGTACCAACAAATATACCTCCCCCTACTATCACTATTGAACAGGTCCTTAATGCTCTCTCTAAGGTCAAGAACACTGCATCAATGGGCCCAGAAGATATCCCAGGATACCTTCTAAATAGCAAGAAACATGACCTATCAGGCCCTCTGAAATTGCTATTTAACTGTAGCCTCCAAAGAGGCTCCTTGCCTCATGAATGGAGAACAGAAACAGTCATCACTGTGCACAAAGGTGGGCTATCTACAGACCCATAAGTCTCACTAGTCCTCTATGCAAAGCCATGGAAAGAATTATCATGCAAATGATCAATAATGATATAGTAAACCTTCAAACACTGGACCCAACCCAGTTTGGTTTCATCAAGGGCAGATCATGTTTACTCAACCTGGTGGACTTCTTTAAGAAAGTCGGCAAAGCAATGGATGAGGGCAGAATGGTTCTCACTGCTTACCTTGATCTGGCCAATACATTTGACACAATTCTGCACTTGGGAATTGCTGATAAACTCAAGAGGTTAGGTACCATCTCGTATATCACCTGGTGGATAGCCACCTGGCTGACAGACTGGACCAAGGAAGTCAGAATTGGGGAGTCCACCTCTACAAAGAGGCCAGTCCCAATTGTAGTCCCTCAGGGATCAGTCCTTGAGCTGCTCCTTTTTGGCATTAACTTCTCCGAAGTCAATGCCAATATCAGTGGTCTGTGGCTGACTAAATCTGCGGATGATTGCAAATTAGGAGGTGTCATTGAATCCCACACTGACACAAATGTTCTCCAGGAGGGGCTGACACAGACAAACAACTGGTGTCAGAGCCATGGACTAAAACTAAATGCCAAGAAATGCATAATACTATCCTTCGGGAATTCATCCACCCCTGGTAACTATCATATTGCCAGCACATCTCTTAGAGTTGACCCAGTAGTCAAAGACTCAGGGACACAGTAATTTAGCTTTTAACCATCATGTGTCTAGTGTGGAGGTTGGCATAATGGTCAGAGTGTTTACCTTACAGATACAAGGTGCATGGTTTGATTCTCAAATGGGGTAACTGGTTAGGCTTAAAATGGCCCACAAGGCCACTTAGCCCAGATCTAATTTATGAACAGTGGTAAGGAAATCATTCTGTATTGCAAAACTTATAAACAAAGGTATGTCATCTAGGGCCAAGCAAGTCATTTTCCTCTGTATTTGGCATTCATCAGACCTATTGTTGAGTACAATGCCCCTTTGGTATGTACCTAACAAGACATATCCAACAATTGGAACATCCACAGAGACTCCTATCTAAAAGAATACAGGGTGTAAGTAAATTGTCCTATGCAGACTGCCACAAGGCCTTATCCCTGTGTTCTTTCTCATACAAGCTGTTGAAGGGAGATCTATGCCTAGCATACAGGACATTATCAGACCCCACTCTTTTGGACCTCCTGCATATCTACAAAACAAGCAGCACCAGAATTACCTGTTCTAAAGACTTAAACCTTGCCTGCGATATAAAATAGGTCCTGCTGGAGAGACAGGTATGTATCACAGAGACTTCCTCATCTGTGGAACAGGCTCCCCATCCATGTGAAGCAGAGTTCCTCCATAACCCAATCCAAGTGCAACTTTGCCAACTGGATGGGAAACAGGAAATTCTTCACTGGCATGGCACCTGTGTCTGCAATGGACACAGGCAACCTGTAAATGGTCAATTTCTCAGGCCCCTGCTTATAAATGTTTCAGTTAAAAATCTCCTGCTTATACTTATCAAGGGTACCAGAATTTGTCAGAGATATGGAATGCATGGCTAAGCTTAAAAAGGTCCTTGTGGTCATTAGCCTAGTAAACACACATGAGCCTATGTACTCATTAAGTACTATAAATTACATAAATTAAATTACAAACAGAAACACAATGATTAAAAATGTATATAGCAAAACTGCTTTTATGTAATATATAAAAGAAAACATTCTACATGTATTTATTTACATTTGTTGACCGGGAGTGTCTGACTGGACGTAGGTCCATTTTTAGTGGAGGCCCGAGGAGAAAAGCTCCACAGTTAAAATAAACAGACAGTAGTTACATTGTATTGTATTGTATTTGCCTTTCCTTCTTACATTATTAACCTACATGCTCTGGTACGTTGAACATAAAAGTCCAAACTTTATGTGACTTAACTATGTTTAATAAAAATACAAATTTCACAGAAACAAAGGCAAAACTAAACGCTCAAGCTCAGTACATTATTTAGATTAACTTTCCAGATACACACAGAAAGACTGATTTAAACCCTTCAGGAGTAGCATTGTGTTACATAGTGAGATTCAGAGGAAGTGCTAAGGGTGCATGCTATACCCCTCCTATCAATTTGAATATTAAGAATTAATCTGCCAATAAATCTGAAATAGATTTGAATTAGGCTTTTTCATATTATAGTTTCAAATGAAAATTACTCTTACAATAAGGCTGTTTTGTCATTGCCAACTTTTTTTGATTGTGAAAGGAATCAGTCTGGAGGTGTGAAATGCAGTCATTATGACAATTGGCAGATAATTAGTTAAAGCTTTTGTACTTTGGATCTCCTCAGAAGAAATACTGAAATTAGCATAAGCCTCCAGTTTGTTACAGTAAAACATGACATCTACCAGAATTACTTTTTGTTTCAGTTAGTAAAACATAATTTGGTGTGACTCTGAGCTATACACAATGACCAAACTTAAGAGAAAAAATACACATTAAAGAAATAGAATAATAATGCTGTTTGTTTTCATGTCCTTCTTGTGGTTGTTCTTCAGTGGTTCTTACAGCTCTTGCTTAGTATAACACATTCATTAAATACACTAATACCTAATAACAGTTATTAAATATTTAATGGCTGATGGTGTTACTCATTAACCATTATCTAAAATTCTTTCTAAGTATTTATTAATATGTTGACAACATCATTCTATGAAAATAAATTAACTGTTTTTGCAAATGCATTTATTGGATATTTTATTAAAACAAATCATATATGAACATTTGCTTGAGAATATATTTATTTTTTTTCAGATGCCTGTGTCCTCTCCCTCCCCCCACTCATCCCCACCCCACTAGCATCCCTGTAAGCTTTTCCTTGCTCACCCCACAAATCTTTCATCTTATAGTATAGAAACTACTAACAAATAATTTCCCCTTTCTTTTAGAACTACTCAACATAACTAAACTCAAAATCTCCTAGTAACATACCCTCCTTTCTATTTCTCTCTCTCTCTTTACCTCAACTATTACTCACTAAACCTTTAAAGTGTTAGTATTACTTTCCTCTTCAAAACGTTTTCTAACATTATTTAAAATGTCAAACTGCCATGTACATTCTTTGCTACCAAATGTTGCTACACAAATTTGTGACATGAAGTCTTGAATTTGATGATATATTTACTGTTTTTGTCTTAAAATTAGTATATTAACTTTGGTGATATACTTACTGCTAATACCTTTACTGTTTGGAGCTTTTCTTCCAGGGCCTCCCCTGAAAATGGGTTTCTGATGCAGATGAACTTTCCTATCCTGGTCACCAAATGTCAATAAATAAATTAATTAATTAATTTATAAAGGAAATTAGTGAGTCACGTAACAACAAATTGTGTGCCTCTTACAGTTTAAAGCTGACATGTATAAAAAAATTATTTAAGTGTAATCTGTTCTTGCAACTTGTATGAACTCCAGACTGAGAATTGTGAGGTGTAAAATCATACATCACATTATACCTCTCAACTGTCCCTGATTTTCAGTGACATCCCTGATTTTGACTCAAATTTTAGCTCTGTCACTCTTAATCCCTCATAAAACAAGTGACTTTTGGAGGAACGGTGGTGAATTACACTTAATGAATACTGACATTGATTAAGAGTTATAGACTTCTTTTATTTCAGAAAATGTATATTAATTCATTGATTCTGTCAGTGTCTCAAGTTAATAGCACTAATATTTTAAAAGTGTCCCTGATTTTTTCTGGATTTGTCACTGATTCTTTTCTGGATTTGTCAAAGATTCTTTTCTGGATTTGTCCCTGACTCTGTTGAAATTTGTTCCCGATTGATTGAGAGCTATGGCTCACTGTACACAATATGGTGATGGAATTAGGGTCTGCATTTGGTTTCCATCAAACCAGGCATTGTGGACAAACTAGTTTACAATAACTAAAATGATGAAATTCCATTTTCGTTAGATGAAATTACACTAGCTGTATCAGTGACTGGTAACTCTAGTTACGAATCAACATAGTCATTCAGTTTATAATGTTTGTTTTTTTTGTTTTTTTTTTGCAAACAGAACAAGACAGATTTTTGTGGATTTCTGAGCAGAACAAAGCCACATTTTAAATAAAAATACTAAATAAAAAGGCAGAAAAAAGTTTTACTGAATGAGTGGCCAGATTCAATGAACTCCCTTGTTTTTACCAGTTCTTAGTACCGATCGTAGAACTGTATGCAATTTTCTTTGAAAAACAGGAAAAGAAAACCTCTGAGTATGAACTCACTAAAACAAGACATTGCTTGAATCAACACCCCAGATTCGTTTGTAACAGGTTGATTGACGGACTTAGAAGCACTATATTAAAATACGTTAGTCACTGGGAGAAATGAGCAGTACAAGTCATGATAGGTACAACACCTCAGATAACTGTTAGACCAGCAGGGTGAGGCTCATGTTATAGCAGGGCAGGATTATATATATATACTTATATCAAATTATATATGCCAAGGAAGGCAGCAACTATAATATATATATAAGTACAACTTTGTGTGTGAGCATCTCTTGAAATATATATATATATATATATATATATATATATATATATATATATATGTGTGTAAATATATATAACATTGCAGGGGTGACCATCTGTGAGTTTATATATATATAAAATTATTATTTTTTTTAATATGAAGTTTACTGTGCACAATACGAGGCTATGATCATAAAAGTGAATTTCCTGGTTTCACTGTTGATTGTGCCAAACAGTTTTGACGAGTATAATCACTATGTCATAAGGGAATTAGGAGTTTATTTTATTTCAGAAAAGTAGATGCCAGACAAGACAGGTCCCAGCATAGAACTCTGGGGAACTCCATTGGTGACTGATGTCTGTGGAGGTAAGTTCCCTTTTTTGATTATTTGCTTCCTGTAAGTGAACCCGTTAGAAATTCAATGGGTGACATAGGGGTTTCTTCCCAGTTTATTTATATTTTCTACTATGCTTGAGTAGAGAATTGTGTCAAAAACTTTAACCAGGTAGAGGTATGTAGTATGCACCATTTTGCTTTCATCCATTGCTTTTGTGAACTTTTCAAAAAATCCATTAGGGTGAGTAAGCATGACCTGCTCTTGACGAATCCAAATTGAGATGGGTCTAGTATTTGGAGGTTCCCTAAGTCCTGACTGATCAATTCCATGATAAGTCTTTCTAGGTCTTTGCATATGAGGCTTGTCAGACTTACGGGTCTGTAATTGCCTGCTTCTATGGAAGGTTCCCCTTATGCAGGGGAAAGAATGTAGCTGTGCTCCATTCACTTGGTACAAAATCTATATGGAGGCTAAACCTGAACAGTGTTGTTAGGGGTGTGGCTAGATCTTGGTTCATGCTATTTAAACTGCATCCAGGGATAGCACTTTTAGGATATGGTCTTGTGTGATAGATGGAGGTGAGATAGTTTTAGGTATATCTTGAGGGACAGATGGGGAGAGAGAGAGAGGGGTAAAGTTAGTGCTAAATTTATTGACCAGTATATTAGCTATATCTTCAGCCTCAGTGAAGTTAACATCATTCACAGTCAGCTCAGAGCATTGCTGTATTGTGCTTTTGAGATTACGAACATAAGTAAAAGTAGCTTGTGATTGTCTTTGGCTTGGGTAGCTATTTAGCCTCAAACTTGGCTTTGTTGGATTGTATTAAGCTCCTGAGTTGTTTGTTTATTTCAGTGATAAGGGCTATATCATTCTGGGATTTACTTTTAGTCAAAATTCTTCTCTTTTTATTTTAAAGCTTGTTGATATTATGTTCTACCAAAGGGGTAGGTTTCTGTAATTTGCCCTGCACTTGTTCCTATGTGGTAGAGATGCTTCTATGCACCTGTTTATATGCTGGAATAGTGTGGTGGTGTACATTCATACATATTCAATGGTGAGAAATGGGTTTGGTAAGGATTTGAAGCTTGCCAATGTATCACTTAGGAGCAGGCAGTTTGTCTTAAGAAATTTCTAAAGGTACCTTGAATGGACGGAATATCTGGTTTCATTTTTGTTCTGAAGGAGTTTGCTTTATGCTCAGACCTAACAAATGATGAAGATATGCAAGGGATGGTACAAGATGCTCCGATATTAGCAAGGACAAGATTCAGGATGTTATTTCCCCTAGTAGGTACTCTGACTAATTATTCCAGGACATTGGTATTGACTGTGCTTGTACACTAGTGGAGGTGTAGGTTTCACAGTCTGTAGTTGGATAGTTTAGGTCTCCTAGGAAAATGGTATTGGGTTTAATACTGAGTGATTCTAGTTCCTGTAGATAGGCATTGTGTCTTTCTTTTGTCATAGAGGGAGTTCTGTAGCTAGCTAATACATGACATGGGATCTTTCTGATGGTTATCTGGACATGAAGAAGCTCTTGAGCATCATGCTGTTTTACCCGCCTTTATGTGAGTCCGTTTTGGACGTGGATTGATACACCCTATCTTTTTCCCCTCCTGCACAGTCGCTAGTCTAAACATGTGGAGAGCATTATAGTCCTGCACAGCCAGAATGCTCTTAGCTAGTTTGAGTTATGTCTCAGCCACTAAACAGACATCAGTGTCTTGCAGGGTGATAAGGGCTGCAGGGAGTGGAGTTGCTTGCTCAGGCTCCGAGTATTAATCAGTAACACTTTCATATTTTTCTTTCCTTGTTTCATTATGTTGGTAGGTTAATCAGGCTGGCATTGTCTAAAAAAGGCACTATGGGATTAGACAAAGTCTTTGTCAATAATCAAAACCAAAGAGGGGACAGATGCAGACCTTCCCTGGGAAAGCAGCATTGTCTATTGATGATGTCATCCCAGGCTGACAAATATTGAACCCCTTTGATTGACACCAAAAATCTAAGCCAAATATTGAAGTCAAATTTTTGCTCATATCACGGCATCGTCCTTGGAGAAGGTAGAATGCTGCTCAATGCTAGGCCCATACTTGCTTTGGACACATAGTTAAAGACAAT
This sequence comes from Protopterus annectens, assembly GCF_019279795.1. NCBI lineage: Eukaryota > Metazoa > Chordata > Ceratodontiformes > Protopteridae > Protopterus > Protopterus annectens. The sequence continues at coordinate 1,071,408,957 of NC_056727.1, forward strand.
GTTATTATATTATATTATATTATATTATATTATATTATATTATATTATATTATATTATATTATATTATATTATATTATATTATATTATATTATATTATATTATATTGTATTATATTATATTATATTATCTGACTGTGCAGAACTGTGTGTGTGTGTGTGTGTGTGTGTGTGTGTGTGTGTGTGTGTGTGTGTGTGTGTGTGTGTGTGTGTGTGTGTGTGTGTTGCATATTCTTACATTGTAGTCCAGCATTCTTTCCTAACAACATTAAAATGGATTCCCACTTAACAGAACATACAAGTAGCTTTTTTAAGCAATAAAGTGAATTTAAATTCCCATTACTCCCAAACATGTTATGTTGTTTATCTCTTCATCAAAGCAGATGAAAATAAAATGCAACATTTTTTTGCCATTTAGACTTGCACATGGGCCAAAAGAGGTGGGAGTGCCTTTATATAAAACACATTTTAACATTTGATTCTGCTAAAGTTAGCTGTTCAAATAAAGCAAATGATATTTTCACAAGTTATTTTGTATTTGAAATAGCTGGTATAGTCTGTGGAACTTGTGAAGTTAACCTAAATTATTTATTTCCAAGCTGTAGTGAGATTATTTATTTATTTATTGCCAGTTTGATTACCGGGGAAGTCCACTGGGTCAGACTGACCCGTTTTCAGTGGAGGCCTGGGGAGAAAAGCTCCAAGATACATAATACAGATAAAGTACAGAAATACACGGATGTCAGTCTTACATAATATGGAAACAGTTGCAAGTAAGCACCTTGAAAATATGCATAATAAGCAGAAAAGCATTGAGTGTGGACTTATTGTTTATACATTTTCTTTAGTGTGCACACTCAGATATTAGGTGAGAAGATGTTTTATATGCATACTTTTAAGTAAAATGAGGATACACTATACATGCACAATTTCAGAAAAGAAATTAGTAATAAAAAGCTATATACAATATTTACAATGTTGAACCATAAGAAATAAGCAGCTAATAGAGACAGGAGAGCAAAAAAAATGCTCGTGGGAGCATAGCTGAAGGAGAGTTATTGAGGTTATAGCTTATTATTGTATTGATAGTTATTGACAGCTAATGGAGAAGGGAGAGCTTAGAAAATGCTCGTGGGAGCATATCAGAAGGAGAGTTATTGAGGTTTTAGGAACCTGAGGGGGAAAACCCCCGGGAGCATAGCTGAAGGAGAGTTGTTGAGGGCTTAGGAACCAGAGTGGGAAAACTCCCCAGGGGAGTGGACTAAGGAAGATTAGGTTGGATGGTGGCAAATGCATTTCCATTTTGTGGCCAGGTGTTTGGTAAGCTGAGTTTTGAAGTTTTCTAAGTTTGGGATGGTTCTTAGAGAGGGAGGAAGGGAATTCCATTTTTTGCCTATTGAGACAGCGAGGAAAAGTTGGCCTGCTGTACTTTTGGGTTTGGGGATAGCAATTAGGTTTTGATGCTCGGATCTGAGAGTTCTATTGGGGGTGTAATGGGGGAGGACATTAGTTAATGCTGGACACTTAGTTGGGTGATATACAAGTCTGTGTGCAGTGGTGAGTTGGAGGAAGTCTAAGTAGTTTGGGAGTTCAAGCCACTTTAGGGATCTTAAGGTAACACAGTGATGGGTAGAAGGTTTAGATTTGGTAGCAAATTTTGAGGTTTTATTATTATAGCAATTTTCTAGTTTGGAGGAAATAGAGGAGGATAGGTTAGTTAGCAGGGGGCTCCATATAATAAGGAAGGCAGTAGATAAGTGGTGGCTAGAGTATTCCTAGTAGTATGAGAGAGGAAGCGATTGTTCCTATACAGCATACCTAGCTTTTGGTGGGTTTTCTTAATATTTTGTTGAATATGGATATCGAATTTGAGATGTTCGTCAATAGTAATACCTATACAGCATACCTAGCTTTTGGTGGGTTTTCTTAATATTTTGTTGAATATGGATATCGAACTTGAGATGTTCGTCAATAGTAATACCAAGCAGTTTAGCGGAAGGAACCACTTCTATAGCTGAATTAGTTTGACTTAGCACTTTGAAGGCATTTTTGTTGTAGGAGAATGACTTTGTGGGAGGGAAAAGTATAATTTTTGATTTGTTTGCATTGAGAGAGAGATGGTTTTGGCGTACCCAATTTTCGGTGGTTGAGAAGGCAGTTTGTGTTTTAGACAGCAATTCTGAGAGGTTAGAGGCAGAGCAGACTAAGGTAGAATCATCTGCATATTGAATAATTTTGGAATCAGGAATGGCAGCATGAAAGTTGTTTATGAAGATATTGAAAAGCATGGGCCCTAGGATAGATCCCTGTGGTACGCCAGTTGGGGTAGGTAAGAAGGAAGAGGTAGACTACTTCCATTTGACTGCCTGAGTTCTATCTGATAGGTAACTGGAGAACCAGGGTATAGTGTTTGGGGAGAGATGGAGCTCTGAGAGGTGATAAAGAAGGTGTTTGTGTGAAACAGTGTCAAATGCTTTGTACAGATTGAGCAGAACAGTAGAAACTAGATGTCCAGAGTCTCTGGCTAGAATGACTGTTTCTAAGAAAGAGAGTAGAGCAGTTATAGTACTATGACCTGGGCTGAAACTATGTTGTGTAGGTGTAAGAAGATTGTTTTGGGCCAGGTAAGGCATAAGTTGAAGGAAAATGCACTTTTCAAGGATTTTAGAGATTGGAGAGAGCAGAGCGATAGGGTGGAAGTTAGAGATGCTGGTGTTTTTGCCTCCTTTATGAAGGGGAAGAATATAGGCTGAGCCCCAGAGTTTAGGGACATGAGATTCCTTAATAGATATGTTGATTATAATACATGATTGGGAGAGCTAAGGCATCAGCAGTACATTTTAGGAAGGCAGAGTGAATGTTGTCAGGAGCATTAGAGCATGGTTTAAGTTTGGATAGAACTCTTTTTATGGAGTTAGTAGAGGCAGGTTTCAAGTCGAGCAAGGGGGGAGAGTTATTAGTGGGGTTGGATGAGGAAGAGAGAGGGGCTGGAGGGTTAATGTTGGGGAAGGTCCTGGTCAGGTCAGAAATAGTTTCTAAGAAGAATGAGTTAAAATCAGAGGCTAGATCAAGATCCAATTTGCTTGGGTCAAGACAGGGATTATTTTTGAATCCTGGATTAAGCAGTGAGTTTATTGATTCCCAGAATTGCTTGGGGTTTTTGTTGTTGTTGGACTGGAGTTTGATGTAGTAGGACTTTTTGTCCTTGGTTATTAGCTGTTTTGCTAGGTTACGTTGCTGTTTGTATTGGGGCAGGGTATTGGGAAGTTTATCTTTTTGGTAGAGCTTCCAAAGTTTGTCCCTTTGGTGCATAATTTTCTTAGTATCTTTAGATAGCCAAGGAGCTGTATTAGTTTTTACCCTCTTGTGTCTAAGAGGGGCAAGGGAGTTTAGAGTGTCTAGAAAGACAGAGTTGAAGTGTTCTATAGCACTGTCAAGAGGAAGGGAGTTTAGTATTTGCCAGTTCATTTGTTTGAGAATGTTTGAGAATGATGTAGGTTTGAAATTACTGAGGTTATGGGTATACATATATTGGTGCTGGTGAGGGGAAGAGGTTGTTGAGCGATGAATGTAAGCTGGAAAACGGTCGCTGATGGAATCAGGAGTTGTGCCAGAGTTGGTTATTTTATTAGGATCAGAGACTAAGATCCAGTCTAAATTAGAACCAGGGGGATTTACTTTGTTAGGTCGGGTGACTGAGTGAATTAACTGAGAGAAGTTATAGAGGTTGATGGACAGGGAGGGAGAGGTGTTATTAATTTTGTTCCAGTCAATATTTACATCTCCTAAAATATAAGTTTCATACTTAATTTCAGTAGAGGCCCATATGAGAATATCCTCAAGGGTAGAGATATTGTTACCAGGAGAGATATAAAGGGCTATTATGCAGATATTCTTGTGTTTATTCATTTTTAGTAGTCCAGCAGTCAATTCTGTGTTCTGGAAATGTGGAATTGGAGTTTGGAAAGGTATTAAGGTGAGTAGGTTGGAGTATATTAAGGCAGAGCCACCCACTTTCTTATTTGGTCGGTCATTTCTAAGAATATTGAATCCTGGGGTTTGGATCTCAGCACCTGATATATGGGGTTTGAGCCAAGTTTCAGAGATTACTAAGATATCTGGTTGGTTGTGGCATAGCCAAGCTTGAAACTGATGAGCTTTGTTGTTAAGACTCTGGGCATTCATGGTAAAGATATTTAGGGTGTTGTGGGAGGAGGAAAGAGATAGGGGGTGGGTGTTGCAAGTAGGGAGACTAGGACCAGGGTTGGGGTGGATATCTCCAGCAAAGGCTAGATTGTTGAAGGAGGTATACTTTAGCCATTTGAGTTTAAATAATGTGAGTTTTGGAAAATCCAGGAGTAGTTTAGGAGACAGTATCTTAATTGTAGAGGAAAAGATTTTAAGGTGGAATAGGTGAAGTGGGTTGGGCTGTATAAGTGAGGAAGTGATTGAGTAGAAATGTGAGAAGGATTGTAGGTGAAGGTGGGGTTGTGAGGAGGTTATTTATGTAGGTAATATTACATAAGCAGTGAAGGAGAACAAGCTGGTGTAGTAGAGAGGAATTAGGAAGACAAGGAGAAAGCAAGGGGTGTAGAGAGAGTGGTGACTTAAGAAATGCATATTGAAAAAAAAAGGAGAATGGTATAAGAGGATAAGGAGAAAGGAGGATGTCTGTGAAGCAGGGAAGGTATAGGAGGAGAGAGAAGAGGGCTTTAATTGTTTATGGAGGGAGGAAGAAGTGAAGAGAGTTTAAGTGAGAAGGTAGTGATTGGGAGGAAAGGGGAGGGAAAATTCCTATGTTTGGTGGAGAGGGAGGGGGAAGAGGAAGGAGCTGCTATTGTGTAATTAGGTACGAAGGAGGGGTATGTGATGAATAAAGGTAGGACCCCTGGGGGTGTGTGGGATATGGTGGTAGGGTAGGGGAGCAGAGTGAGCCCACAGGGCAAACGGAGCGGGTAGACACAAAAGAAGGAAGGAGCTCGAGAAGAACAATCAGTAGAAGAGGCTTATTAAGGTAAGTTTAGTTATGTATAGATAAGTGGGAATACAGTAGTAGAGCAGGTTAGAGAACAACTAGATGATAATTGTAAAAGTAGGATTTAAAGATGAGAGTATGTTAAGAGCAGGGCTTAGAATAACCAAGTTGAGATGTATTAATATTATAAGCCAGATGGCTAAATAAATAAGGTGTGGGACTGACTGAAATAAGAGTGCCACCTAGTGGACAGCTTATGTATTACAATGGAAGTTCTATCTGGGAGAAAAGCTGATCAAGGAATTGGGAAGGGAGAAAATACTCAGGTGAAGGGGATAGTGCTAGTGAGAAGATAAAGTATGTTAGCTACAGGGTAGAGAGGGGCTATGGCTTCTGGCTGTCCTGGCTGTGAAGTGAGCTTTTAATTACCAAAAGTAAAAAATGTCAAGCATATGCTTTACTGCCAGTTTAGGGAGTACAGATACATGTTTACTTCTTTACTGGAAGGGTGCTAGGATAGCAGTCCAGTGGGAATTCAGGTTATTTTGAAAGGGGTCTGTAGCCGGCAGGCAGGTAGACTCTAGGTTTTAGATTTGAAATAGGCAGGATGCAGAGCTGGGAACTTTTGAAAGAGAGGGAGAAAAAAAGAAGTAAACTTAGTACAGGAAGTTATATTATGCAGGTATGGCAATAATTTACATTCATTCAGTACTGCTAAAAGCTATAAATGTAGGTTAAAAAAACACTCAATACACTGATTTAAAGTTAAAATAAAGTATGATTAAATGAAGAGGCGGACATAACAGCTCAGCGTTTCTCTTTGTTGAGCTGGAAGCATTCATAATGCCTGGTGCTGAAATGAATGAAGGAAAAGATGTGGTACACCTGGCAGCACAGCGTTCCTCAATGGGGTGAATGCTAGGAAAGCGTGGTGCTTTAGATAGCTCCACAGCCTACTTATCTTGACTAAAACCTTATTACTTAATATTAGACACAGGTCAATAAGAGGAGTAGTACATGTAGCTGTACAGCATTTCCCAGTAAAGGGCTAGAACGCTAAGAAAGGCGTGGTGCTTAATGGACTCCACAGCCTTCCAATTAGGTGTAAAACCTTCACAAAGTAGTTATAGATGCAGTTTAGACAAAGACCCCTTGAAATATCTAAAACATATGGGAAATTAAAAATGATTTGCTGAACAGCAACTGTAGCACTGGAAGTTTCACCTTTGCGCACTTCGTTGCTTCTAGTAGCTCCAAGTGGGTGACGCAAACACAGACCAGCCTTTTTGGTGTTATGCAATCTAGCACATTAAGTCCTGTTATTTAGCGATCATGAACAGTATTACAACGATTCAAAGCACATAGAGAACTAGAAAACTTTAGCAAGAAATACACAAAGAATATAACACGTCTAAGCACTAGAACTGAGTCACAGCTTGGAGAGACTGTAATACTTAATAAGTAAAACACGCTACCACGCTGCAACAGTAGGAATCCAACATTTGTGTAGCTGAAGCAAAAATTAGCATTTAAAACACACTCTATGCTACTACATTGAGAAATCAGCTAAAAAGTACAGGGAAGGTACAATACATCACTTACAGCAGTCACAGGCACCAGGACCAGGAGTGAGCAGCAGCCAGGGGTAATTCCAGGGAAGGAAAAAA